>NW_027286618.1:0-18171 GCF_022747635.1 Hetaerina americana | reverse complement strand
TACTTTGGGTCAAATATATTGATGGCGGAATAGTTTGTGGATGACGTTACCGGAAATCCTACGACGTTATCGAAATTATAATATTTGGAGCCACATCATCTAGTAATAGCATAAATAGTCGCAATTTTCCACTAATTGAATGGTTCATTTACTACTAAGCTAATGGTGGAAAAGAGGTAGGTGTGGCCTTATTTTCTTTCCTCCCAGATAAAAGTGTATATAAGGCGGCACTGGTACTCATCCTGAACCAGAGTAGTACATCGTAATCTAGTCGTATATAAATCCTTCAATTAGTCGGAAATTGCGTCTATTCCGGTCATTAGCACAATCCAATTTCACGGAGTTTCGCCTGAAATTATACAATACGTTTAGTACTCACGTTAATGAGGACCCTAGAATAACTTACATAGCAGGAATACCGCTGGAACTCGAACAAAACAGTGTTTCTCAGAGTGATGTTAGGTCCACTTTCTCGCAGCCGTCAACTCTCGTGATGAATATCTCAACGCATTAATTTCAGCGTCTCTGGCCGACGGGGGAGGAGTCTCCGCTGTGAGCTCCAAGTGCCCTTTCGGTCACCATACGTACGTCCAATGCGCAGGCGGGCATTCTTCTTCCTTGCCCTTATCTCTCCAGTGAAGTACTCCCCCGTTCCCTCTCTCCCCTCACAAATTATCAATTGCTCCAAACAGGCTAACGGGTAAACACGAACTCGCGTTTGCACTCGCACATACACGGTCACGCATACCGTCACTTCCCGTGCCACGGAGTCCACATGTGCCCTGCCTAAGAGCGCTCTCCTGATGGTTTAGTATTGTGAATATTCTTCCCCACTCTTAATGATGAGCCCCATCAATATCGTTCGTGCCAGCAGTGTTTGGTGTGCACGGGTCTTAGGGAGGGAAGTGGTGTTAGTTCATTGGGATAGTGATAATGAAGATGCGGCCGTGACCCAACGAGCGGAGTTGATGGAAGGACCTACATTCCGCGATCCGAGTTGATAGGATGAGACAGGGAATGAAATACAAAAATATCATCGTGGAGCGCACGTGCATGATAATATACGTCTTCCTCTACCGCTATTATTTTTATCTACTTCTATATCAAGCATTACACTTCCCCCGTTACGCCCAAGAATATTTGGGGTAAAAATTGCTACGCAGTACGAAACGTATTTATTGGTGTGTGGTAGTCCTGAACGCTCAATTAAAATTTCTTAAATGATATTACAGCCATGTAAATAAAAACTGCAGTGTCGCCTACAAACGTTAGTAGGTGTATTTGACTTCTTGAAAAAATATTCTTGTTCCGTCCAGATCAATTTGATCTAGTTAAGTATGAAAAATTAGTAAAATACGCTAACTTTTAAATGTAGAGTCATCAGATTACATTCTTATATAAATATTGAATCTTGTAAGTGATTTATAGATATGAAGAATTCTGATAAAGAAACAATATGTGTACCGACCCTAATACCACAGCACTTTTCCTTTAATGGAATGAAGACTATATTGTTTTTCACAAGAATATGTACGAGAAAATGCTTCTAATTTAATCGTGCGTAAATATGTTAGTTGCTGCAAATTTATCATGAATTGTGACCCATAGTAACCAACTCAAAGTTTGGTTGCAAAGTTGATAGTACAGCTCACCTTCAACTAATTCTTACAGCCTGAGAATTTTCATAAAAAGACAGGCGGACCAGTTCTTTTCAATGCACTGTCTCCGTCTCTCCAGGAAAATCAAGCGCCGTGAAAACCATATAACTCGTGTTTAACTGGGAGTTTTCAGAATCTTCATCAGGCTTGACGCAGTTACCCTTAATAGAGCTATCCATTGGGCTATCATGCTCATTAATTTTACTTTTCATTTTAAATTTACTGCGACTGTAGTTCCTTTTCAAAAAGACAACTTAAAGTCATTAGTTTCTTGTATGCATAATATTATTTTCAAACTGCCCATTAACATTTAAATTAATAGTACCAAAGCAAGTCCCACTAATGGTATATCGCATTTGTCTTCATGAATTTTCCCGCGGCCATTTGGCAATAACTTTTTGATTTATACATTGTTATTATAGCTCAACCATTTTTATGGGAATACTGAATTCATGTGTTTTTATAGCGATTAAAAGTTACAAATGACCGATGGTATCCCTGACTTGCAAAGGTTGTGAAGAGGTTTTGTTCGATCTATATATCGTCCTAACATAGCTATCACCGAATTTTTATTTTTAGTGTGTGTTCCCTGGTAAGTACGTAAACAGGAAGAGGCCAAGTTGAAATTTTAGCCGTTTGTCATGAATGCAGCGAGAAAAAGTTTATATTCCCAGCGAGATCGATTTTCAGCCCGGAGAACTGCGACTAAAACTAGCTTTTATTCTCCACTCCTAATCATCCTCTACAGAAAAGGTGGCAAAACACACCAACCACCAAGCATGTGGCGTACTCTAGGGATGTAGCTTCCTCTGACTCCAATTTAACTGTTTAACTGGGAGTTAATTGCTTTTATTTAATCGTTTTTCACCCCATTCGCAAAGCACAACGAGTTGCGTTCTGAACTTCTCAAACTGCGTACATTTTTTAACAATTAACTATAACCATCTACTTGGAAAAACTGTCGACTCTATAATCAATTAAAAATTAATAATAATAAATCAATTCATAAAGATAATTATTTTGAGTTGCTATGATGTAAGTAGTGTATCCTATATAAGTATATTGGAGTATTTCATTATTTTAATTTTATACCCCCCATTCCTAGCGATAAAAGAACCAGGTTTTTCGTTCCCCACGGCTCAAAAGGTAATTATGTTAAATATTTATTTCTTAAAATCAATAATAAAATATAGTCTTTTTAAAAAATATATTTTAGGTTTCTGCCAAAGGAAGCATTTATGCTTTACTGAAAGAAATACTTCGAAATTTCGTGTGTTGAAATAATAATTTCCATTTGTTGAATTGTAGGAAAGTGGACTTCATCAAAAGAGACACATTATCTCCCCTGTAAATTTACAATCTTTTTTTATTTTGTTTTTCATCAACATAAGTCGTTGATTTACCTTGCATTAAATCGTTGGTTTTTACAATATTTTGTGCATTGTTTCCTAAAGCCATGCTAGTACTGTGGAATTTGGAAAATTCCACAGTACTAGCATGTAAAGTCTTCCATTCCCAGTGAACAGTCTGTCACCAAGATTAAAATTGAATTTTTTTGGTGGAAAAACATTACGGTCTCCAATTCCCTGTATCGTAAAGAAAACGGTGAAAGATGAGAGGCGGCCGAATTAGATTACACATTTGCTTAATTTTTTTTCAAATGAAAGAGTATGGGTCACATTGCCTTTTTAAGACTCGAATTCCTTCAGGCACGACATGTCTGTGGAGTAAGGCGTTCGCGTCCAATAAATAAGGAAGCAGCCTTACACGACCGTGAGGCTTCGCGGATCCCGTGAGATATGGCAGTTATCACGTGCGCAATTGGGTGTGCGCCGACCGTTATCGCGCGATATCCTTAGACCATGCATTCCTGGGACTACTCCAGGGCTTGAGAAAAAAAAATTCATCGCCTATCGCCCATCGAGTCGCCTCCACTCACCCTCGCCATTACTCTCTCGCGGGAGAGCATCGTTTGTGAAAACTACCATTTAAAAAAATAGAAAATGTAAAATATTAGGAGGAGAGAGATGTGAGGGGAGAGGGGTTGGTTGGGGGGAGAAAAAAACGATTCCTTTGGAATTTGGAAAAAGGGAAAGTAATCAAAAAGCCTTCGACGGTGGGCTGTTAGGGAGGCGTGAGGGGGAAGGCCGAAGCTTGCGCAGTGGAGGATACTGGTGTGGCACGCATGGGATAACCTTAACGTCGCCAGAATTCCGAAGCATCTGGATTCAAAGGGAGGATGGGGGCGTGAAATGCAAACTTGGCGGAGGGAAGGAGAGACGGCGTGTGTACTTTACTCTTTTTATGGCCTCACATCCTAAGGATTTGATTTCTTACATGAGGGTAACCTTCTTTCCTGGAATAGGACGGGTTCTCTCCCAACGGTCCCTTTTCCCTTCACTGCGGGCAATAGTCTATGAAGGGATGGGGCGAGAAAATAAAAAATATCCGTGTAATATTCACCGGGAAGTTTTTTTTCAAAGCGGCCCTTGAATGATCCCTCGTGGATATGTTTGTAGTTTATTTTTGCGCCTATTTTCTCTCCGATAGTCTTTTGTCACAATTCTTTCATCGTTCAGGATTTGAACAATAGTTTGCTTGAATAAAGATAAATTCTTTGGTGTACGGAGAATTCATTGGTGTACGTCACAATGATAAACTTATAAGGTGTTTCTGGCTTCTGGAAGACCGAACAAAAGTCCGTTGTCGAGATTAACCAAATGAGTCGCCGTTGTATGCAAGCATAAATTCACCGTCTTAGTCTGAATCTAATTTTTAAATAAGGAATTAAACTTAAAATGCACATTAAATTTATTTTGTAAGGTAGGAAATTTGTGTACGCATAAACCTTGGAATATATGGAATAAATGTTTGAGCGACCATATTATTTTCTCTTTTTTTTCATTTTTCTCTAAGTCCATTTGATCATGTTATTTATTACTCATACTAATTAGAGAGACCTCATAATATATCTACCAATATTAACAATGATGAATCAATTATAAGGCCCCAGCAATAAGTCTTCCTTGACGTGCTTTATTGAAGACTCTCGTTTGGTCGTGGATGAACCATATCTTTGGAAATTAAAATCTTCAAAAGCAAAGTACTCATGTCCATATTTTGACTGTCCGGAAATTTTTATAACCTTTTAACCATGCCCTTGAGACATGAAACGTGTTTTGTCCCCGTTTAAAAACACAGAGTTCCGTAACATAACCGACCAGATCTCTCTTATACTGTAGAGAAAATTGATCCCGGCCGGTCAAATGCCCCTTTCCATCCTCAGAATTCCCAAGTCCTTGGCAGCCACCCTTGTGAGGAAAAAAGGCGTATCCACGCCACCCCACGGTCTAGTCTCAAAAACTCCCTTTATCTATCAGTCGAGCCATCTATTGCCCTTTGGTCCATCGCCCAGCCCCCTCTATCATCTCTCTCTCACACACACACACCCCACGCCCCTTTCTCCTCCGCCTTATCCTCATCTTCCGCATACCACCCTCCCCTCACCATCCTTCCTTCCTTCCCTCCCCCTCATGTCCCACCCTTTTGTACCATTCCCCGTTCTTTTTCTCTTTTCACCACATTCCCTTTGTTTGGTCGCACAATCCCCTCTCAACCGTCGCCGCCTACTCACCCCACCGCCCCAACGACCAGAGAGAGTCGAACACCACCCCTGTCCGCATCTCAAACCTGAGTGGGGGTGCCCTCCTCAACCCTTTCCCTCCGAAAAATCTCCTTCCTCTCTCCTCCCTCTCCCCCTCCTCCTCTTCCTTCCCCCCCTCCACCCCTCGCCGCCCCTCTCCCACTTACGGCTGTCTCACCCAACCCTTCACGACCCTCACCTTCTCTCAGCCCCGCCATTCCCTCCTCCTGACCTCGCCTGACCCTCAAGACCCCGGCGCCCTGTATCGACGCATCCTGATAGAACCACGCGGTTCTTCATGTGCTTATTTTTTTTCGCCTTTGTGTGAGATACTTGGCAAATAACCTGAGCAAGGGAGATCTTCCGCCGGTGGTGAATATATATATATATATATATATATATATATATATATATATATATATATATATATATATATATATATATATATATATATATATGTATATATATACACATATTAACTTATTTAAATCCGGGAGGCAATCGACTTATGTATCTCGCTCTCTATGACGATCATGGTTGTCTTGCGTGTGTCACTAATGGCGCTCGAGGTTAATTCTACTTCGCGCACACTTCAGCGCCTTTTAGTCCGGCGGTCGCGTCCGTGGCATCCCTTCAGGGGAAATTGAAGCGCCGCTATAAATCACTGTAACCCATGAAATTCGGTTCACTCTTAGGCGTACGCGTTTAATTTGTAATTGGATAATATAAAAAAATTCTCGGAGGCTTATTAATTGAACAAAGCATTCATGACATTCGCGTGATGCTAAAATGAATCGGTTCGAGCTGCACACATACTATAAATCACCGAGTTTTCAAACCGCTACCTCTTTTACTCTCACGATTTTTCACAATTCAATTAGCTCTGCACACTGATCGCATTTTTTTTTGGTTCGAGGTATGTTTCTCATCTCCCACTGACCTTTTAATTGAACTCCGGAATTTCTTTGCCGGTAGTCGCCGAGGAAAAAAATGACGCAAACCTAGAGGTATTCGTTTTTGGACCCAACCTACTGCATTTTAACGAAGCGTTCGCGGGAGAAATTTCTGCGAAATAGCTGAACCCATGGTGCTCCCATCCGATAAAAGATGGTCTTCAATCCTTTTTCACAGCTTTCAACCAAACTTAAGCACTCGAAACCTTCCCTTGAAGTTCGTTATTGCATTATGTTACAGCGTTCTGTGTGATTGGTCCAATGTTCGTTGTCATTCCCTTGGATTTATTCTTTAACCGGAAGGATGACAGCAAAAAGACGGTCGAGTATTAAAAATCAACATCGAATAAGTGAATGTAATGTGAGGTGAGATTCTCAGAAATGGCATATGAATTCCAGTTAATTGCGTATGTATTCCAGTTTATCCATAAAGGTATTTCATAAATCAAATATCGACAATTAAAACAGCTATCCCTAGAGACATTAAAACTTTTAATAATGCTTCTGATTTTAATAAGTTTTTTTTCCGATTCCTATGAAATGGGACACCAATTCTTTAAATAATTAATGAAAAAAATACTAAAGGCGTTCATAGTGTGGATAATATGGCCAGTGAGCATTTAAATTAAGCAAATAAGTGAAATTATTCCTAAAACTAATGATTAAAATTCTTTTATTAAAAGGCGAAGATATGAATCACCGTAGGAATAAAATTTAAATGACAAATTGTGGTGTATTTTCTGGAAAGCCATTTGGGAATTACTCCTGTGGCTATGATGCCTTGGGGTCGGAGCTGAATGAATAGACTGTTACGAATAATCAAAAATGAAGATCGCACAATATAAATGTACGAGCAAGCATTCCTAATAAAATGTTCTCTAATTTATTACGTTTATTTCACGAAACAAAGAAATCATTTGATCCATTTGCAAGCACTTCGACGCGATAGTAGTTTGTCGTTTCTATTAGCATGTTATCTAACATGTATATAAATTATGTGCGTGTAGGTAGTTTTAAGTTTCACACAAATCACGGCTGCAAGATTTTCTGGGCATCATTACGTTTATGGCAAACGCAATTAGCAAAGCGCATTCGCACTGTCGTCTAATGACAGTTGTGATTTAAAAAAGATATCTCCTCAGTTTGATAATTTTCTATTGTTTTTCGAAAATTCATAAATTTATTTTTGAATCCTTAAAAACTCATAATCTAACGAAATAGAATGTTTTCAACGTTAACTTCCGGCGTGAAATGATCATAATAATAAAGTTTCAATGGCAAATATAAAAATAAATAAAGATACGCGACATAATAGTTATTCACTATTTATAAATTAGGACAAATTCAATATAATAAATAAGTTCAAACTTATAGATAAATATATTTATCCATCCGACGGATTAAAAAATATTCAGGAGTGAGGTTCTTCTTTTAAAATTTGTGAAAAATGATATCTCCTTGGACTTATAATACGTGATAAATACTCCATTATATCACCAACTATCTTAAGAGCGCTTTGATATCTTTCATTCTAATTATGCTCTGTTAGAGACTATAATTTATGCAAAACCTCGAAAGCATGATCCAGGGAGCAAACTGATTTTTTTTCGAGCCTGAGCCTACATAAGTTATCGTTGCAACGCCAACGGTGGTTAGATTATATATATATATATATATATATATATATATATATATATATATATATATATATATATATAATCTATTCTTAATAATATATATATGCACATTTTTCAGAACTATCTCATCACATAATGTGACAACTTTGGAACTGAATTTTAGTTGCTCCCGAAATGTATTTCCTCGCATCATCGTATCCACCTTAACAACACAGGCTAGTAATCTAAGAAGATTGGGCTTAAAATGAAAAAACATATGTGCCACCTTTACTTGATTCTCGAGTACGTTAATTGAATTATTTATTTAGGCTATATTGGTGCAGAGAAAACTGTCAACTTTAAAAAATTTAATTTTTCTCTCATGGTTTTCTCTATGATTTTTACCACTTAAATAAACACTATTGTCAAATTATAATACCTCAATCAGTTGCTATGCGAGTAATGGCATAATGATATTTTATTTAACATTCAAAATGGTAACATTTAACTGTGATTTTAATTTTTTGTTGTGAACATCGTTTATACCCATATTTTAAAATAAAAAGGCGTGATCTTTTAATCGTATCCCATCGCAAGCAATTTAAATTTTCGCTTTATAGCACCTAACAATAAAATGCGGTTTAAACCCTTCTTGAGGTACTAGCTGTGACTCGGAACTAGATATTATTCAAGATTCACATGAATTCTACCCATGATAAAGAGTTGTATATGGACGTAGTTATTTATTTACACGTTTCTGCTGGACTTATACACACAGGAAAACTTTTTTTTGGTAAAATGTATTGCATATTAAATATACGGTTAAGACATTTTTTTCGCGTGGAGATAATGGGTAGGTATTTCAGACGAAAGTTATTACAGGGACAGGTTACAACAGGCCTTAACCAAGAGGATCTTCATGGCCTGTATGAAAGAGAACTTTAAAATTTTAAGGTAAATCACTTCAAAGCAAATGAAATTTATCAGTCAGATACATAAATGATTACCTAAGAATTGGAAATGAAGTTGTTGCTCCCATCTTTGTGTTTTGGTATTCTTTCCCAGGCATCCTGAAATCCAAAGGTTACTGATCTTTCTCTTTTAGGATTGCCAGAGAGCATGGGCGAGAGATTGAAAAGGCAGGAGATTCTTGATGAAAAGATAAAGAAATTTTTAGCGGTGAGAAAAAGAAATTCATAAACAGTAGTTCATACGTACTATCCATAGTAAATAAGAATCATCATGACTTGCTGATTCCATTTTCAGAGCTGATCACAAGCCTCTTGACTCATGCTTTTTTCTGCATGCTAAAATGAAGAGGGATGTGTATGTTTATGTTTGGGTCTTTAATTTGGTGTCGAGCACACCAGTGGAAAGAATGACTCGGGATCTTAGTTTCATGGAAACACAGCATCCTTGGATCCTGGGAGCTTCTACCTGCAATGTTCTTCCATATGTTCGGGCGCTTCCATGCCTGATTTTTGTTGTGATTTGGAGTTGAGATGTTGGTTGTCCTCTTCTATTGTGGTTTCCCGAAAGTCTGTCTCTTTCTGCCTCCTTCTTTCCTGTGGCTGTATTTATGTGTATGGTATGCCTGTCTGGGGTGCATGAGAGTGTATAAACTATGTGTATGTCGTTTCTTTAAATATTACTATCTTTCCTAGCTTATATAATTTTCCTTTCTTACTCTAAACAGTCTCTTTCCCTTCCTTACTGCAGGACTTTCTGTGTGTCTGGTGTTTCATTACTATTTCTAATGCCTTTAAAATTAGAATAAACTGCGATACCTAGCGTATATTTGGCTATTAATTAAATTATTCTATTTTCCAAATGAATGAACTCATGCTCAACAGTGAAACATTGACACAAAAACTTTCTCTATCCCACTAGTTAAATTAGTTATTTTTTTACTGGCGAGTTATTTTTAATCTAAATTGTTTGTTGTTTTTAACCTAATTTGTTGATTATTTGTTTTGCAGTTTCGCCTATGTTTCACTGTTTACGAAGTGTGTTTATCTTTACGTTCAGTATGTTTTTTATTAATGTTATGCATTGTGGTAGCACCGTATGAACCAGTCTTATGTCCTGTTTCATTGCTGTTGACTCTACTAGGGAAAGTAGAAAACTTGAGACACCGTCACGGTCAGCATTCAAACCATCACCATTACAATTCCCATAGGGAGAGACACAGCCATAGGCATAACAGAACCCCCAGAGATGAAAGCCGCACCACCAGTGGCAGAGGTGGTGGCCTTGATGGTGCAGATGTTGGTGTCGGAGGGAGAGGTTACAGCACCTCCTCCAAAGAAGTGGATAGATTTGCACGTGATGTGAGTGCCGATTACCGAGATCGGGTACGTTACCGTGTGTCTCGAGATGGCGGCGGCGGCGGGAGGGAGGGTGGCCGGGAAGGCCTTAGGCGGACGTTGTCCGACGAGCCGCCCTCCGGCAACCTCCACGAGAGGGGCAGGCACGGGGGGAGTAGCCGGAGCCACGATAGGGGCGGAGGCATCACTAGTCGGTCCACGGACCAAAGGCACTTCACCGAGCGGAGAAAGAAGACGGTGCGCTTCGACCCTGGTGAGATCACCAGGAGTAATAGCATCAGTGCGCCAGTTGCTCAGTCTAGTGCTGTGTCCGGCACGGGGGGTCGCCGGCGGACGCGAGAGGGGAGTGGGGACCGCAGTGCCTCGGTGGGCCGTCGCCACAGTGGGCAGGACGGCAAAGACGCGGCCGGCGGCGCCTCGGACGGCCGGGGTTGCCCGTGTGGACTTGAGGGGAGTGGGGTTGGGGATTCGGAGGAGACGTGGTGGAAAAGTGGCAGTGGTGGTGGTGGGGGGAGGTACGGAGGCGGTGGGGGAGGGTGGCGCAGTGGAAGTGGTTCGAGGTGGGGTGCCGACCGACAAGGATCACAGGACTCCCAGACCAAGGACTCGGGTATAGACACAAGTAGTACGTTCACTTCGAGCGAAGATTCGAATAGGGGAGAAAGTCTGAAGGTACCAACCAGCACCTATGGCGAGCAAGAAAAATCACTCAAAAATGTGTAAATTAGAAAGAAGTGTAGCTTAAAATTTATGATCATTCCTTTAGTACACGTATCGATCACTGTCTTGAGTGAATGATGTTGTTGGCTTTTGCTCATTTATGTGAGAATTCCTGATTCACTGAGCTGTACATAAGCTATCTAAGTGGGTAAAGCAATCAGTGAAGCTGTTGTGAAATATATACACATATATACAGCGTAACTTTGCTCTGGGGCGCATATTCCATGAATCAAATTAGAAATTTTTTAGACATTACTTTCAAGTTCATTTTCTCACAGTCTGATTCCAACAAATATCATTCATTGAATTAGATTTACTAATAGTTTTATAGAGATAGGATTAGGTATAAAATATTTGTTTAATGTAGAGAATGTTTAAATAGTAATTAGTTTAATCACAAATGTAGATAATGTAGTGACACTCCAGTAGCTAAAGAAAACTTCTTCATTAATGTAGCAAACAGCTTTAGCTAGTAAAATAGCCACATGTGCACTGAATATTTAATTTTGCAGCACAATATTTTCTATGGCAAATGAGAGCAAGTACATAATTCGAACATGAACTTTCCTTTAATTCAAACTGAAGAAGTGTCCATTTATAACACAAATAGTTAAGACCAGCTTTTTTATCATGTGACTTTAGTTGAATTTTCAATCATTTTTGTCACTGCTTTTAAAATAGGTTTAAACAATTACAAGTTAAAAATTGACTCAAATAGGCAAAAATATAATTGCTGTTGCAGTGCCTTTTACTCATGATTGATTCTATTACATTTTCATATCTGTTATAATAAATGGTGGTTAACAATGTTACAATTAAAATTTTTTTCATAATCAAGAGTTCCCTAATTTGTAATGCAATGTTAATTACTAAATTTCCATAATAATGTATTAGGGACACGTAGTCCAGTAGGTAGAGCGCTGGGCTACTGATCATAGGACCCAGATTAGATTCCGGGTGATGGCTCTTGGCACCCTTAGATCCATCCAAGCTGTATGATTGTTCAGGCACCAGACCTTTCTGAGAAACCATAGGTGGCACAGGGAAAGGAACTGGCCCTCCTTCCCTTATGTGTGAATTTAATATACCTTGTAGTAGTAGCTAAGTATTAGGTGAGCTCAACTCCCATCTATGAAACTAACCTTTGGGCTGATAGCAGTCCGAAGGTTAGTTTCATAGATGGGAGTATAGAATAGGTGAGGGGTATAATATGTCATATTGAACTCATTATGAACTATAAATTATATATAAATGCATTACGTAATGTTTAGATTAACCAATAATAAATAATTAGATAGGAGATGAGATAATTTATGAAAATAATACAAATAAAGAATTGTGTGACACATTATCAAAGCACTTGGATGAAACTCACTTTTAAAATCTTTCAACTCTTTTGCTAAGGTTTTTATTTCAAATGAAGTTGTTCTTTGATATACAGCTATTCTGCAGTGTAAACACAATTCATCATCTGCTACCTTCTTACTCATACCTACTTCACACTAACTGTAGTCAATTTCTTAAAAGTACAAGTGAATTTTCGAAGACATTTTAAATTGCTCATAGAAAGCCTTCTATTTGCAATTATCAAGTTCCAAAACATGATAATTGCAAATAGCAGAATTCCTAATTTTAGCAGAATATATTGAATGTTAGTGGGTCGCGGTAGTCCAGTGGGTGGAGCATTGGACTGCTGACCGGAGGGTCCCAGGTTCGATTCCCAGGCAAGGCACTCTGGGCACCTGCAGCTCCCCCCAAGCTAAAGTGATTTTTCGGGTACCAGGTCTTCCTGGGAAACCATAACCGGCACAGGGAAAGGAACTGGACCCCCTACCCTTATGTGTGAATTTTCACATGCCGTATAGGGCTTAGTACTGGGTGATCTCTACCATCACCTACTAAAAACCGACCTTCAGGTTGATTACTGTGTTTATGGTTTTATATTGAATGTTAATTTTTCATTGAGACTATCTTATATACAGACACATAGGCTTGTACATTTGAGGAATGGACCTATGATAGTGGGATAGTGGATTAAATCAGTACACCAAAGATTAAATACAAATTTTGTCTGTGTCAAAAGCCCTTATATGGCTTGAATTTTATAACGCTTTGCATGTTGTATCTGGGTATGAAATAAAACTTTAAAGCAAAATAGACACTAGATACAAACATATAATTAATTACCAATCTCACTATACTTTTCTCAAAATTAACTGATTATTACTTTAAAAATTCCAAAGAAACTGCAGGAGATACCACAACAGTAACTTTTAACTGAGTCATCCCCTAATATGCATTTCAATGCAACAATTTCAGAGTGTAAAAATCATTTGCCTTTACTGGGATTCAAACCCGGATCCCTTAATAACCAGTCTAGTGCTTTAGCCAGTTAAGCTATCACGGTATCCTCTTAAAAATTGAGATTTTAGAGTTTAAGAGGATGCCTCAATAGCTTAACTGGCTAAAGCACTCGACCCGACATTGAGGGATCTGATTTCGAGTCCTGGTCAAGGCGAATGATTTTTACACTCTGATATTGTTGCATTGTATTACTTTAGAATTATTATAAATATGAAATAGCTTATATATTTAAAAAAAAAATACCTTCACCTGAATTTTAATTTTAAAAAACACCACTCCTTCTTAGAAATAATTAATACTCCCTGTATATTAATTGATCAACAATGTGTGCGCAAATGTAATTACAACTACGTGTCATGTATGTAGTCCCTTGACTTGGCTGTAACTATGTGTTTAAAATAAGTCCCTGAGGAAAATCTTTTTTGAAATCATCTGACAAGTATTCTTGAGCAAAACCTTTTTATATCTATAAAATAATACTGCACATGCATGTCTCTAGTAAGTGCAAGTTTAAGTATTAAATTTTCAGATATTTCAAATCTGAATTTTTCAGAAAAGGTTTTACAAAGGGACACCAGCTTAATAGATGTTGTCAATCAGTGTCAAATTGTATGTTGCTTATTCTATAGCTTTTTGGTGTTTGTTGTGTTAAAAAAGAATAGCATGAACATGTCACTTGTAAATGTTGTGATTCTGTGATGTGTGCATATGAATATGAAAATTGCAAGCCTGGATTGTTTAGTTAATGTGTATTTTTTAAAAGAAAGTTCAACTTGTTCACTGTTTCGAAATGAATTTTGTCACCCAAAATTGGTTTCCTTAAATCGTCAATACATTTCAAATCAATTAATTTTTCATTTCAAAGCCCATGAGCGGCATATGTGATGCTGATTTTGCTTTTACTTCAGGCACTTGTCACAATGAAAGCATTAAAATTGACCAATATTTAAGTATTACATAATCTCACATATTTTAAAGAAATCAGTTTTGTTGACAAGAAAGTTTCATATGGCAATATAATCACCCATTAAAAATTGTGAATAAGTATCATTCAAGTGTGATAAGTATAACATATTATACTGGAATGAAGCTTCATTAATTTTTATGAAAATGGAGACATCAGCTTTCAAGCAAAATAATAAACAGATTTTCAAATCTGTTGTAAAATAATAAAATATATATTTTTATATATACAACACTATTGTAAATATTTCTTTTAATCAAATTCACTAATCTGCAAGAGAATTAAAGATATTGGTTACAAGGTTGAAATATTCTATTTGCATTAATTTGAACAACTAAATTAGTTATTCTTCAGCCAAATACAAATCATTTTGTTAATGTATTGCTCTCATTTACAAGTTGCAAAATCTTTGAAACAATGAAAATTATTTTGTGATGCTGAAATGACAGTAAATAATACTCAGACCAGAATATAAAATCATTTTTATGACAATGCCAGGTTCACATCAGCACTCCTTGATTCATTCATAAAATTTTCGAAGTAAGCATATTTTATCTGCCTAAACAGCCCAATTTTAATTCACAACATTCTTACTGATTAAATTCATTCACATGATTAATTTTCACTAGATGACAAGTTTCTAATAATGTCACATGGTATCTAATAATCAGTGTTACAAAACAAAATTTGTTTTCTCCCAATATCAGCCATTCATCAAATATATGATGTTTTTAATTCTCCCATTTAATCGGGTGCTGCAAAAAATCAATGTATTGTTGAAGCACCAAAAATGTTAAAACAGTCTGAGATTAGTTGTTTTATCAACAGTTGTCCAAATTTTTGAACTGTTATTTTTGTACAATTTGATTGCAACAAAAAATCTCTTTTGAATTTTTATTGAATAGTGAATAAGGAAATCTTTGAATTTTCTTGCAGAAATGGTTTATATTTATGAATGTAAACATTAATTTCACTTAAGAAGCCCCTGTAACCGAGTGACAGTCTCCTTTAAAAAATGAAGCCACCATTTTCTTATGCTTGTTTTGACATCAGTTCCAATGACATTTCATTTTTCCCTTCTCTCTCTCAAATCCTACCATTAAAAATACTCACTATGTGACCTTCATCTCACCTGACATCATTGACCTTTATATATACCTTCTACCACATGACCCTACCCAACATCCTCAATGCAGCACCCCCTGTCATGGCAGGTGAGTGCAGATGGGGGTCATCTCATTGGCCACATGATATTGAAGAAGACTCCGTCAAGAGAAATAAGCTCATCTGGGTATTCAAGTGCAGCCATTTTGGGGCTGAAGGTAGTTGGAGGAGTGTTGTTGGAGAGTGGTAGAAGGGCAGCAATAGTTGAAAAGGTGAAGAAAGGAAGCACAGCTGATGTGGAAGGGCAATTACGACCTGGTGAGGGCCAGATGTACATTAGCTAATATGATTGAAAAATCAATTTAGAGTTGTAGCTTTAATGGTGTAGCTAAAATGAAAGGGAAACAATATGGGTATCTATTTTAATTTCTTATTTGGTCACACATGAAATTTAAAGAGTTTTTATTATAAAAATTGGTTCCCTTGAAAGCAACACAAATTTTATGCAATAGGCATTCTTAGATCCTAAATAATTTTAAATCAACAAACAATCCAAAATATTTATAGCAACTCATTATGAAACCCTGGTACCCATTATATTTACGTAAATATATTGTTTCTCATTAGTACCTGTATCAAAGTCATTAATGTAATATTATTGGACTCTTGCAATGTGTGCTTGCTATTGTATCAATCCAGCTGTGATTAGTCTCCTTCAATAGTGGAGATAATTTCAGCCTTCACCATGTTATCTACTGTCTAATACATAAACCTCCATCTCCTGCCACTGTAAGTATTGCTTTCTATCCACAGGAGACGAAGTTATTGAGTGGAATGGACGATCCCTTCAGGGAAAAAGTTTTGAGGAAGTGTATGATATTATTGCCGAGTCTCGGCAAGAACCTCAGGTGGAACTCATAGTGTCAAGGACATTGGGGAGTGTTGGGCCAGGGTTGGGTGATAGGCGAGAAGGGAGAGGTGCAGTAAGAATAGTTGATCAGGGTCATTCATCAGCACCTTCTTGGCACCAGCAAAGCCACTACCATCACCATGGACACCAACAAGAGTACCAAGTACACCAACCTCCCTCTATGCCGCCAGATCATCAGTACTCTCATCATCACCATCATCGATCCCATTCTCATCATAAATCATCCTCTTCCTCCCCAACAAGGGGCATTGGAAGTGGAAAAGGTAATTTGGTAGATAGTTTTCTTCAGAATCTAATCATTGTAGATCACAAATAACTGTAATTTTTATATTGTGCACCTACCATATTATGCACCCTTATTATATTTTAAATTGATGATTGGACAATATTTTTTTCACGAAGGAGTTATATAGCTGGTAATTTTTTTTTTACTTTCCTATTTCAAATTTAAATTTTGCCAAATTCTGCATTGAATCTTTTTGTGATTTTTTAAAAAGTTTTAATGGTGTTTTTTACACTGACACTAACTATTTAGGCATTCTATTTTTCATGTTACTTAGCCGTGATCCTCTATGTAATTTGATGTCTGATTGATAAAGTATCCATTAGTTGTACATAAGTATTTCAACACAAGGTATGGTGAAACTGATACATTAATATTTCTATATTTAGTTCAATCATTAAAATGAAATTAGGAATTGATTTCAAAGTTATGGCCGTATTTTATAGATAAACTTAAATATGCATGGTACACATAGGTTCCCACATTACTCTTTTCCAGAAAATGTCCTTGTGACTGTTTAACAAAAGTATGTTATGCTGTATGATGATGCACTTAACCTGAATTACTCCTTTCTTTCCTTGTTTAGCTGAAGTGGAACGAATACAAGCAGCTTCAGGGGAAGACAGTTTATATGTTCAAGATAAAAAATTTTTAAACATGGATTAATAAGATTCTTTCATTACCTACCAAATTTATGTTACTGTTTTAACCATGAAAGTTTCCTTTCAACATTTATATTCTAAAAGTATTTTTTGTAATGTTATGTTTCAGTAATGCTATGCACCATATGTTGCTGGAGTATGCCATTGCATAGTACCTAAAACATCCACATAGAGTAATACTCCCTTTGTATTTTTAAATTATGATCTAGGCTGATTAGTATTGCTGAGTAGAGGAACACATACTGTTATTCTGTTCATTACAAATTCCTCTTTGGTAGAAATAACTATCTCATCAATGTGATAAATGAAGTGGACAAACCTTTCTTCTGTAGATGGCCTCAACTTTTCCCTAATGACTGCTTTGTTGGTAGATAATTTTATTTAGCAGATATATCTTTCTAGGAAGCTGTAATCTATTGGCTGAATGATAATGGTTGTACTAACAGAACACTCTCTCTTTCTCTCTGAGCCTACTACTTATCATTTATCTGCAGTGTCTTGTAAAGATGTCAATAGAATTACAATTAATTTACGATTAATATGCTATACTGCAGTGTATATTGCAATACAATGACTTATATCCTCCATTTTTTTTTTAAATATCTGACTACTATATCCATTATGGGAGCAACAACCTTCATTTGTTCCCACTTTGTATACTTGTATAGGTATTTACAAACCAAATCCACTATTTTATTGTGATTCCTTGGGTGTCCTAGTTGGCAATGTCATGGGTAAACATTGTGATGGTTATTTTATGCATTCAATAATTTTGCTAAGATAAGCTTCTTTCCTCGATAGAAACAAAACTATTAATATAAACCATGTTTTTTAACAAATTCCATAGACAATTTCTGTGAAGTAGGTTTTATTCTTAGCATTTTTTTTATTTTTAGAGCATATCTATGACCTTTGAAACCATACATTTTCCTATAAAATTATTTAT
>NW_027286617.1:7500-18178 GCF_022747635.1 Hetaerina americana | reverse complement strand
TTTCATTTCGTTACCTCGAGGGGAGGTGGATGATAGGATATTCAGGAGGAGTCGTATGAAAGTTTAACGATATCTTTATTTAATGGTGTTATTTATTAAAATATCCACTGTGTGTGAAAAATGAATTTAAATTATCCATAAATAACGAATAAGACATTCTAAGAAAAGTTCGCGAATGTAGCTTTCATTTAAAGATTAATCAAGCCTTTATTGGTCATCGAAATATATGTTTCATTTTATCCGTAATTTTTCTAAGATTGATAAAATATTTAAAAAAATATATTATTGGTCTCTCCAGATAGTTTTGTTTCTCTGTAGGAACGCGTAATTAAACTGGCCGAGGGATGAGAGCTTTAAGATGCTTTTGTGAAAATTAAATGACCGTTCATTTTAATAGAACGGTGCCTCCGTTGATATTAATGATCCCGCTGATAATTAATTAAGAAGAGGGAGTTCATATCATACGGATACTAACAAAGGAGGCGTTCGAGAGTATATAAGTCTAAAACGGTTTCACATAATTTAAGGACGGCGCCTATAATCGAATTGATAATGATGTACCCTTGTTAAAGAGACCTGGTACTTAAGAGGGATGAACCGAATTAACAGGGTGGATTTTAATGAGGGAATTAAGTGACTAAGTCCCAGCTGGTATCAATAGGATGGCAGGTAGACCTACAAGTGAAACTTCTCATCAGATAGAGTTCGAGGCAAAAATTATTTACGAATTGAGGCAACATCACAAAAATCTTATCAAGGCAGCCACAAAAACGCGAAAAAGTCATATCTCCATCATACACTTCCTTACTCATGGAATAGGTAAAACGAAAGTAATTATTAATATTGGTCCACTGTTCAAGGTGATTTTGGATGGACAGAGATTGAAACACGAAAAATTGTGTTGCCTCTCCCGAAAAAACACATCCATCACCACATTAAAACCCTCTTCAATACCGTTTACTTCCTCCCTTCATCCCATCCAACATGCCTATCCTATTCCAACCCCTTCCACGCTTGTTTAACATTATACATTGCAAAGCAGACACAGCAGTATCAAATCACCAATCAAAACGCCCTGAATTCATCTTCCCTGCTTATTTTTAATTTTTCCCAACAATCATCTCTCCTCCCTCACCTAGCACTTCCTCGTTAGTTTTCCTCTTTTATTCTTGTATACCTTTTCCGTCCTTCTCCAAGCCCATACTTCAAAAACCTTAATTCTATACCTATCATCCTGTTTACATGAGCATGTTTCCGAGCCGTAAAAAACCACTGTCGATATCAAGGTTTTCACGAGCTTTTTCTTATCATTCTAACCCAACGTCCCTGTCATCATTACCCTTCTCCTTGTGAAAGCTTCTTTGCTTAACGCAATTCCTCTCCTTATGTCCGTGCTACTTTGACTATTTTGGTCTATAATACTTCCAATATAGGTCAAATTTTCTACCTGCTTTAATTTTTGTCCTCCAATTTTAATGCATAATATTAACTTCCTCATTCTTTAAAAAAATCACAACTTTTATTTACATTGATTCTGATCCCATACATTTAATTAACACTAAATGGTCTCCTAATGTATTAAGTAATGGAAATACTGCTATACCCATTTCATCAAGAGAAGACGACCATAGTAAGTGGTGAGATTTTGTAAAACAAAGAAGCCAACGTTATATCCGTCAACGATGTCCTGTTCACCGAGGAATGGTTGATGGAAAAATATATAAAAATACCGACATCTTTGAAAATTGGTAACGGTGGTTAGCATAAGTTGGTGTCCCTTCAGGTGTATAAAAATGAACCATTTTAAGCTTCTAACATCAAATGATACTATGAAATCCGTAGTTGAGTGTCTTATGTGTTGACTTCCTAATAAATTGGAGCCAATACGGTGGGTTATTCTGAATATTTTTCATTGAAAACGGTAATATAACCTTTTGTTGCGAGTAGAAAATCGAGAATAAAATATCTTTCAAGCATTTTTATGAATAAGCATAGAATTATGAATGATCCAAAGACCACGAAGGGTGCAAATTGTTGCCGAAATAAACCCCAAATGCATCTTGTCAAGGCCTTTTGCAAGATGCTTACTTCAGTTGCTAAAAACAGCAGATTCAATATTAGATGAAAACCCAGTAACATATCATTGATGTATCCTTTTAAAGGTTCTCCGTTCGACAATTCGGTTTATACGCATGCGGGAAATGTTTCGTTTCGTGTTTCCGGCGACGCCGTTTGTTGACTGAAAAGTAATGTTGATTTGGACGAAACAGTTAGAAAACAAGTATCGAAGATATTTCTGTTTTCGGGATTGTAAAATCGATGGCAATTCATTTGTGAAATACGATTCACCATGTCGCAATGTTAAACGATACGTTTGTTCAGTTTAGAAATAAGCATCGTGTAAATTGATTGATCATAAGACAGTTAAACAAAAACGGTGGTTTAGTCATCCTGTTGACTTCTGCATTAATCCAATGACAATAACTAAAAGCGTGATCCATCACAGTACTACCTCGCATTTCCGACTCTTCAAAACGCTATGTACTTTAATTGACGATTTTTTTGTCGATCAGTGCTACGAACCCTTGAAAATAACCCACATTAATATTTCAACTGCAAACTTCTATGCCTCTCGCGTTTGTTATTTGTTAGAATTCATGGAAGACCTACGGAGTTGGGACGTTCGCAGATTGGCATATGATTGAAAAGAACTTTTTATCCAATGGGGTTTTTTCTTCAGCGCCAAGTTGAAGATAAAACTTCGGCTTGTATGCTACTATAGCTGGTTTACTGCCCTTGTTTACGGCAAAGTTTTTGGGTCCAGCGTACTAGTGGACTCAAACTTTCCTTCGATATTATGCTAATTATTGCATCAAAAACCAATATGTGTATATAAGTTTTTCCCATTAGCATATATATATATATATATATATATATATATATATATATATATATATATATATATATATGTATGTGTGTGTGTGTGTGTGTATGTTATTAATCATGCTCAATACCCGATAGACCAACGCTACTTCATATTTATTAGATGAATGTACTCAAAATATTGTTAAATCTTTCTATGGTAAAAAATGTATGCTTAGTTTATTAGCTTGGAGTGGCTTCGAAATGACTTTCTCTAGAAGTTTTTCAATTTTGTAATGCTAAATTATATTTTCATAATTTCACAATCAAAACTTAGGCAATTTTTTCTGTCAATATATATGAAAGATGTGTGTGCGTGTGTGCATGTTTGTGTATATATATAGTATTTACATAAATATATTCATAAACGCATATATATATATATATATATATATATATATATATATATATATATATATATATATATATATATACACATTTTATTGGCACTTTTAGTTAGCTACAAGCATACTTCACTTCTATACATAATTGCCGTTCACTTGTATTTATCGTACCGCTGCACCAGCTTCTTTAACCTCTCAGGGGAAGCTCGCCGCCTGAGAGTTGAACCAATTGAGAACGCCGTTCTTAAGTTCCTCTTCGGTATCGAAACTTTGTCCATTGAGCCACTGTTTCAAGTGCAAGAAGAGGAAGCAGTCGCTAGGTGCAAGGTCAGTACTGTACGGTGGGTGGTCAAAGAGTTCCCAACGGCCCAAAAACTCTCATCCACTGGACATTCTTTGCTCTTTGTGGTGGTCGCTGAGAATTCTTGGTACCCACCTTGCACATAATTTGTGGTATCCTAGGTTTTCCGTGACAATATTGTTGAAAGTAGTACGTCCAAGTTGAGGAAATTGTTCAGCCAGGCCATTAATCGTCAATTGACGATCATATCGCAGTTTTTGTTCCACTTGCGAAACAATATACTTAATGAATATGCTCGCGTGTGTGTGTATATATATATATATATATATATATATATATATATATATATATATATATACATATAGTATAAATACACACACATATATATACACACAGGTAGATTACCCAATAATAATAATATATGTATGCATATATATATATACACACACACACATCTACATCTACATAATACCCCGCAAGCCGCCGCAAGGGCGTGTGGCGGGGGTCACCAACCGTGTTAGGTCACCAACCGTAAAAACGAAAAATACCACATGCAAAAAACAACACGGAAAATTACACCCCAGCAGCGCACACACTCATGCAAAACTCCCTCCATCCAATACTCATGCAAACACATACACCGCAAAACAACAAAAAACTGCACCCCAGGATACAGCACCAAAGCCATCCTAAAACACGCAAGCCAGGACACAACAAGCAAGAATGTGAAACCAATCAATCAATCACTCGAATCACTACCACATGAAAATGCACCACAAAACACTCAACCCCCCAAAGAGACAGTAAAAGGAAGGGAATTCGACCCAACGTTGCAGGTAGCAGGAATTTCCCCCCGCCGGGAGGGAAGAGGGACTGAAAGGGAAACTTAAAAACAGATGAACAGAACACGAATGATGTCATGCGGAAAGAATGGGTTATTATAACAAAACACATAAGGTTAGTGGAGGAGCATGCATTTAAGTAGAACTAATTATTTTTTAGACACTGAGGGTGGCAAGTGGAATTTTTACTATCTATAATCCTACAGTTGCTATCCCGTATTGTCCGTGGGAAGAAGGAGTCCTTGAGTCGGCTAGTCCTGGCATCTATTTCCCGAATTTTATATGCATGATCCAAGCGACCAATGTATGTAGGAGTACGAATAATCTGCGAGACCTCGGTGCTGAAACATGCGGATCTGAATTTATTTAATAATTTCAGTCTTGCATTGAATCGTCTCTCTTCTAATGATTCCCACCCCAAATCCATGAGCATTTCGGTAACGCTTTGCGTTTTATCGTAGGAATTTTTTACAAAACGGGCTGCCCGGCGTTGAACCTTCTCAATTTCCCGAATGAGGCCTTTTTCACTCGGGTCCCACACGCTGCATGCGTATTCTAAATGAGGCCTTACAAGAGCGTGGTAACAACGTTCCTTGACCTTTGAGTCACTTTTGCCGACAATGCGTCTAATGAATCCCAATTTTTTATTTGCTTGACCGCAGACTTTACGTAAGTGAGTCCCCCAAGTTAAGTCTTTAGTGAATGTGACACCTAGGTATTTTACCGTATCAACTACTGCTAGGTCACCTCCAGCTAATTTGTAAGCAAATCCCGTTGATCTTTTAAAGAAATTTACCACTGAACATTTATTATAATTTAGAGTCAATCCCCAGTTAGAACACCATTTAGTAATGCAATCTAAATCCTGCGCTAGAATAAAACGATCCTCATCCCCAGATATCTCCCGATAGATCACCGTGTCATCCGCAAACATCCTAATGTTACTTTTCACTTCGCGGTTCAAATCGTTAACAAAAATCAAGAAAAGTAACGGCCCGATCACACTTCCCTGAGGTACCCCCGACGTGACTCGAACGCTGTCGGAACTAGCGCCATCAAGGACTACCCTCTGTTCCCGCTCTGAAAGAAAATCTTTAACCCAACTTATAGCGCCCTTGTTTATACCCGCGACCTTTAATTTATGAATGAGTTTACCATGTGGGACCTTATCAAATGCCTTTTGAAAATCTAAGAAGATGGCATCCACTTGCCTACCTCTCTCACCAGATACAAGTAAATCATGTGTAAATAATCCTAATTGGGTTTCGCAGGAGCGGGTTTTCCTGAATCCGTGTTGATTGTCACTTAAAAAGTTAATATTGTCAAGGTGTCTCATTATTGAACTGACAATTATGTGCTCTAAGATTTTACAACAGATAGAAGTGAGAGATATAGGTCTGTAATTACTGGGATCCTCCCTGTCACCACTTTTAAAAATAGGCGTTATTTGCGCGGCTTTCCAAATCTTAGGTACTTTGCACTCTGTGAGGGATTTGTTAAATATAAATTCAAGGTACGGGGCAATGTTTGGAGCTAAATGTTTTATCACCCTAGCTGGTATATTTTCGGGACCCGGGGATTTGTTGGGTTTAATCTCATTAAGTAATTTTAGAATTCCTTGTTGGTACACTCTTATTTTTTCCATGGGTGGAGTGTGTATTGTTTCTTGGAGATATGCGGTGGCAACATCATTCGAGAAAACGCTTTGGAAGAATGAATTTAAGATGTTAGCTTTAACCTCGCTGTCTGTATGAATTACATTGCTACAATCCCTTAAGCAAGCCACGGTTTGTTTACTCCCATTTACTTCCCTAACATATGACCAGAAAGCTTTGGGGTCAGTGTCCAAGTGCTCGCAAAGTACTTTGCGTTTAAATTCCAGTAAGGCGCTACGTAATTGTTTTTTGGTTTCAATTTTAGAGGATCTATATGTGTCCCATAATTGTGTATTCTCAGGAGATGATGTGTTCACGCCTGCCCTCTTTACCCTAGAGTGTAGCATTCTCTGCTTTCGAAGGGCTTTTCTAACGTCTTTATTGTACCACCTGGGGTCGCGATTTGCTTTAACGTATTTTATAGGTATGAAATCTACGATTCCTTTTTGCATGATATTGACAAATTCTGTCCAAGTTTCTTCCACGTTGACATGACTTAAGCGGGTTTTGAACTCGGGTAGTGAAGAGTTTAATTGATTGGCAAAAGATTCAGTCTGCTTTATGGTAATTATAAATTTTTCTTTTTGGTTTAACAATCTTTTTTATTGCTATGTCCAAATGGACATTAATTGCTTTATGGTCACTCAAGCCCTCATCAGTTGATACACTAATAATACGTTCCGGCGTGTTTGTAAGAAATAGATCCAATATGTTCTTTCCACGGGTGGGCATGCGTACTGCTTGATGGAGGGAGTTTCTTTGAACCAATTTTATCATGGAATTGCAAGATTCGCGATCGCGGGTCCCAGATTTAACGATATTGCTGTCCCAATCTATACCAGGGAGGTTAAAGTCGCCACCAATTATGTTTATGCTGTTATTATATTTACGTGTAAACTTGTGAATTTGATCGTTGAGGGTGTGAAGTGTTTTCAAATCTGAGTCTGGAGGTCTGTAGAAAGAGCATAAATTTATGTTGGGTTGATTGGTCCGTATTAAGGTGCACCAAACACTTTCTATGTTATTATTTTCAAATGAAACTTGCCTGCTTTCAAAATGACTTTTAACTGCCACGAAAACCCCTCCTCCGGGTCTTGTATCTCTATCGTGTCGGTAAACTTTGAAATCTATTGGGAAAATTTCTTGGTCATTAATATCATTGCACAGCCAACTCTCTGTGCCTAATACTATATCAGCGGAATGAGTTTGGATTATGTGTTCTAGATCCGCTGATTTGTTCTTGAGGCTTCTGCAATTTATAACAAGTATAGTTAAATTATTTTGATGTTGAATAACGTCCTTATTAGTGCCTGACTGTAATTTAGGACGCCTTTGTGGGGAAGTGCGTGTCACATGTCTTTCTAAATCATTACCAGTGTTGTCAATGACTTTTATATTTTTATTAATAATATTATACGCGCTATCCCCAGATGTTATTGACCCACTAAGTGACCTGCCCTCTATCCTAAAAAAGGCCTACAGTGGTCGAGTATCCTATCCGCTACCTTACTCGCCGCTTCCGCCGTGTAATGGACCCCAGATCGGTTAAGGGGAGTCCTGCAAGATCGGAGGGTTGGTCTGAGGTCGACGAAGGAGGCTCCTATGTCCGAGCAAAATCTCGATAGTCTCTGGTTTATGCCTTCCACTCGGCTCCAAACCAGAGACCCGCGATCCTCCCTCGGAACGATGCTGCAGACCGTTAGTCCCAGCCGAACCCCCTCGACGCCCTGGACGCGCTTCACCTCGGAGCTCAGTTCCCTAAGGGAACGGAGGACCTCCTCGGATCCACGGTCCGTGACGTCGTTGGTGCCCACATGGGCCACGACCTGCAGCCTAGAGCACTTCGTGGCTTTGACCGCCGCCTCGATCGCCTTCGTCACCTGAGGGACTCCTCCGCCTGGTATACACCAGGCGGTCACCCGTTGATCGGCGCCTACGCGGCGCGCCCTTTCCCTCAATGGGACCATTACACGACGGACATTCGAGCTACCTATTACTACAATTCCCTCCCTTCCCGTTCCCTGACGTCTTACCCTAGGCAGTGCCCTCGGAGTAGGGGTAGGGGCTGCAGGTACGGTGGTGCTGTCATCCGACAACACCTGGTACCTGTTGGAGACGGGGATGGTATCTGCCTCCGCAGAGTCCAATCCACGCCGCAGCGTTACCTTCCCCTTGCCCCGAGAGACAACCCTCCAATCGTCTGACCTACGGACGTGAGACACTCCCTCGTTGGGAGATGGGACACGGGGTAGGTCTCTAATCGCCCAGCCACGTGTAGCATTCGGACGAATCCGTGCACCCATATGGGCGTGGCGGGTTTTCGTATTCCCACCCCGAGCACCATCTCTCCTGAGGGGAGTCCTCCGGCCAGCGATCTCCGATCGAAGCTCCCGCACCATTCTCTCCAGCATGACAATACGGGCCCTTAAAGCCGCGCATTCGCCAGTGCCTTCGAGCATGGCAACAGGGGACCTAGATGAAGCCATCCTAATTAAACTACTGAGTTCCCAACAAAAGCTAACCTGTATACACTATGCTAAAATTTCTAAGAGGGGTTAGTTAAATTTAGCTCAATCAATAAGTTACGCTTTGTAAGTAAGTAAAGAAAGGAAAGAAAAAAGATACACACATACATACATAGATGATGTAGCATTCACGAGAGCAATATAACCCTTAGGCGGTACCATAAAACACAATAATATACATGGAGTCAGATCTGAAAAAGGCCAAAATATCACACCCCCCCATACATACATATATGTTGTGCTATTGATTTTGAGTTTGTACGCTCATGTTAGTATGAGCCTGTCCGTTAGGGAAATTACTGTAATTTTCTCACAATCAAGTAGGCAAGTATAATTCGTTGGGTGATTTCGCCAGTAAAAGAGTGCAGGAGCGATAAGGAGGGGAGGAAGAAGAAGTAGTAATACCTCTGTTCTTAGTTTCATGCTTTTCAGTCTTTCTTGAAAGAGGAACTCTTTCAACTCCCCTTCTCATATCCGACTCCTTTTTACCTTTACGACGAACATCTTAAATGCGGGTTCCTGCCTACGATGGAGGGAGGGGGAACGTGTCCTCGGAATGAACCATTGACCTCGTGAGGTCAAGATCCCAGAGTACAAGATTCCTACATCACTCTCAGCTCTCGTCAATAATAGTAACGGTTTTTTGGATATGTTAGTCAGGACTTCCTGCTGTGAAAACAGAAAAAATCGCATCGTAATGTCCGGTATTGGTGCATGAAAGATGCATAAAAATACCTCAAAATGAACTTATACCCCTTTCCCCTGCATCGATGTCCGCGTGAATATGTTTTCGCCTTTTGGCGTATTTTCGTGTTGGAATGAGTCATTATGGGGTCATTATGGACCATTTCTCTCTTCTGGCTGTGCGTACTAAAGGCACGTACATCCAGAAGCCACTGTACCTACTATTTATGGCATTTTTTGACTGCTTTATCCGTTATCCTTCTCCCTTGTTTTGGTGTCTAAACCAAGTGTTGGTGATGACTAACCCCTGTCTCCTGCAGAACTCAACTGCTTTCTCCCCGCGGTCATTCCTCGTACCTAAACCATAGCCCCCCATCTCATCACCTTCCTTCGCCTACCGTCGAATTCCAATCCCCATCACTATCAAAAGTTTCCTCGCTGGAACACGCGATTTTGTCTTTTAACTGAATGTATCTCCTATCGACCTCTTCCTTCGTATGGTTGCTCGGTGGCCAAACTTGAACAATGACCAAGTTCGTTGGTTCTGTTTTTATCACTACTAGTATTATTCCATCCATTACCTCTTCTATGTTGACTACGTTTCCTACTCCCTCTTTCTTTGATATTATGGCAACCCCTCGTTGGCTCTCATCCCCGCCGCTTTATATTATTCTATAATTATGACCCCAATAAGCCCCGCTATCCTTCCATCTCACCTCGAAGGTACCTTAAATATCTATACTTCCTCTTTCCATCTCTCGCTTAATATTCTCCAATTTTCCTGTCCTTATTATCATCATGGAAGGAGCATACGTATATATATATATATATATATATATATATATATATATATATATATATATATATATATATAATGTAAATAATAAAATACGCCTCTGTCTCGGCGATAACTTCCTTGTTTGAGCTTAATTTTTTTCCCGCGAGCCATTTCTTCATGTTAGGGAATAAGAAAAAGTCGCAGGGAGCCAGATGGAGTGAATACGGGGGGTGCGACAGCAATTCATAACGCAGTTCATGCAGTTCATGAAGTTGACAGCCGGATCAGCTTATTGTCCACCGTAAGCAATCGCGGCACCCATCGGGCCGACAATTTTTTCATCGCCAACTTATCATGTAAAATATTAATTGCCGTTCTGGTCGACAGACCCACGGCCTCTGCTACTTTGTGCACTTTCGTTCGTCGATCAGCGAGAATCATGGCGTGGATTTTTTGAATAATTTCCTCGGTAACCGCGTCTGCCGGGCGTCCTGGTCGCTCCTAATCAAAAACAGATGTTCGCCCACGTTTAAATTCGTTGAACCAATATGGTCATAGATGGCCAAGTGTCCCCATAAACAGCATCAAACTTTGATTTTATCTTCTCGCATTTCTTCCCATCCAAAA
>NW_027286617.1:0-2500 GCF_022747635.1 Hetaerina americana | reverse complement strand
CACTAACCTATGTGCAATACATTGAAGACAATTAAAAACACCCAATCCCTTGATGGAGGAAAACTCACCTAGGCGGGAATCAAACCCGCGATCTCGGTGTTGGCTGACGAGGACGTTACCATGTCGCCATCGGGGCGGGCAAACAAATAAACATTTAGGGCAGTGCGTTTTTTGACATTGAATATGACGTTTTTAACTTCAAAAATAAAACTTTCCCTAATTTTTCGACACATTAAACAAGTAAAATAATTCAAAGAATGTACATAATGTTGAATAGAGGTACATGCACTACGGTATCTAGGTGATTAATGCTTCTCCACGAAATGTGAGACGAGCTGATAGTAACAAAGAGAACTGTAAAATGAAGGTTAGATGAAGTGATGAAAGCAGACCAGGCTACGTAGAATGAGAAAGAATATAAAATAAATACTTTTCCCCCTATACTACGGTGGCTTACAGTAATTCTAATCCCTTATCGTTGTTGAGAAAAATGATATATTACATCTGTCAATTCCGCTTTTAATCTCACTAATATTTAGCCATGATTTCTCAAACTAAAGCACGACAGGGTAAAAAATACATTTTTAGCATCATCGTTAAAGAAATGTGAATCCTTCCGTTATTTAACCTTCGCTCCGTGAGTCAAGAACCATATAGTAAACTCTACAGCCAAGAAGAAGTAGATGAATTGGACAAAACTTGAGGCATAATAGATTAATTAGAAATATAATAAAAAGGGAAGATTAAAGGAAATATCCCACAAAGAATTTGACAAGGACGTAAAACAGAGAAGTTATCAGGGAGTGAGGGAATTAATACTTAATAGGGATGAATAGATGGCTGCTGTAAAACAATCTTTGAAATGAAATACTGATGAGCTTTCTTTGTGTGCCTGGACTTTTTTTTTACCTAATAATCCTCAGAGTATGGGACCAACGCATTACGGTTGCGAGTCTGAAAAAAGCACCTTGATATCGTAACTTCTTGCATAAAAAATCTGGGTTAGCCTTTATAGGTTAGTAAACCAAGGATTTTATGGCCACATGTTGGTACATAATGCAAGGAGGTCGAAAAAATAACTCACATGGGGAGCCAACATTTTTCGTACCATCCCCATCAGGATTGCAAAACTCAAAAATGGAGCTAACAGGTAATACTTACTTATATTGTGCATCATTTAAGGTAGGGAAGGATAAATATTGGGCAGCACTGCTTTATGATTAGCTGCAAAGCAGATACGTATTTTCCGGGGTTGCATCAAGGAAAGCTTATGGAAGTTGTCTGTAAAAGGATTTTTTGAAATTTCTTCTTAATATGTAGAGATAAAACGACCAAGTAGAATTTAGCGTTTATTAATGAGATCGCGATACTTATTTCGACTTTTGAATGCTATCATCATTACATTTGATGATTACTGACTTAGACGCAAAAATCATATCCTACGAGGGGTTATCGTAAATGTTTAATTATTGCTAAATATATATTACTTAATTTTTTCCTGTTATTCTTAAGACTTCTATGCGAAGTAGCCTCCATCCAGAGTTATAACAATGCATGTGCGCTGATAATCTGAGAATTAAAAAAAAAATAAGCAGGAGTTTCGAAGAACGTATGTGAATTTTTTTTGGAAATCTAAGAGCTAGTTGGAGATGGATGAGGAAAGGATGGGCTGCGCATTGTGAGCGTTTTCGGAAAACTAGGAGTTTTCAATTCAATCAAGACATGGCACCGGCTCACAAATCCGTTATTGAAATGGCCAAAATTCATGAATTAAATTTTAGCACCCTCGGATTATCTTCTGTTCACAAACTTGAAAAGATGTGGTCAAAGATTTTCCAACCGTGAAGAAGCGATGTCGGCAGTGAATGGCTATTTTGAGAAGCAAGACAGTTCTTATTTTAAAAAGGGTATCGAACTAATTGAAAATCACTGGGAAAAGTTTAAAGAGCTGAAAGGAAATTATGTTGAAAAGTAAGTACAATTTTTTCCAAATATTTGTATGTTTTTTGCTTGGTCGGGTACTATTGGGAATACCCACGTATTGCAAACAAATGTTCGACTAAGATCTGTCAGAAATGAAAGGGTTATAGAAAATTTGTATTGCCAAAGATAGGCTGCCAATGGAATAACAAAAATTTTGACCAGTATGGAGTGAAGCTCAAGGAAGCTTATAAAAAAATTTTGAGGCGGTTTATTGCCGGAGGATAACATGGAAAATGCCATTGCTATTTCACCAGAGTGGAATGTGATGCGTACAGGAATTAGAGAAAGGAGGAATGGACCAACATCCAGTTGATGTTTTCTGACGAGGTTGAAATAAAAGATTTTATTCTGTTCGTAAGTCAACTTTGGTTTCAACGCATATAAAATAATATCACCCCCACTTTTTCGCCAATCAACTAGCCATGAAATTGAAATGCGTTAATTATTCTGCCACCGCGGGATATTTGGAAGTTGCAGATGTTCGGGAGCAGAGGGCGCTTTCCGTCCCCGCGGCCCC
>NW_027286616.1:0-18184 GCF_022747635.1 Hetaerina americana | reverse complement strand
ATCAATGGAGAAGAGATAAACATGCTACGCTTCGCCGACGATATTTCAATGATGGCAGAAAACCAGGAGGATCTTCAAAGGTCACTAAACGTATCGGATCAAGTTCTACAAAGATAAAATATGAACATAAACAAGACGAAGACTAAAATCCTAGTATGTGGAAGATAGAAGTGGAGTACAGTTGTCACACTGCAAGGACAAAAATTAGAGCTAGCGAATTCCTTCACCCATCGCGGAAGTACCATCACATGGGACGGAAGAAGTACTACAGACATCGAGCAAAGAATAACTCAGGCTAAGAGAGCATTCACAGTGCGAGAATATGGAAAGTCTGCAGAGGAAGGGGGAAATCGGTGCGCTTTACAGCATAGTTAAATCTTTATCGGGAAGTAAGAAAGGGAGATCAACGATAGCAGTTAGAGATAAGGCCGGTAAGGTAATAGTTGACGCAGGAAAGATCCAAGAGAGATGGAAGGAATATGTAGAAGAACTGTATAGTAAAGAGCTTAGACCAACAAAGTTAGACATTGAAAAGGAACATGACGTAGAGGAAGAAGATAGCTTAGGTCCAGGCATACTAGACAATGAGATAGAAAGGGCATTAAGGGAGATGAAACTAAATAAGGCCGTGGGGGTAGATAACATTCCCGTGGAACTTTTGAAATGCTTGGGAAAATGTGGGAGGAAGAGGCTATATGGGCTGATCCGTAGTATTTATGAGGAGGGAATCTGGCCGGAAGACTTTGTGAGATCAGTTTTAGTTCCTATTCCGAAAAAGGTAAAGGCCACGTCATGTGAGGACTATAGGACAATTAGTTTGATATCCCACGCAGCTAAGGTTGTTCTCAGGATCATAAACAAAAGGATAGAGAGTAGGGCAAATGATTACTTAGGGGATGATCAGTTTGGGTTTAGGAAGGGGAGAGGTACGCGTGATGCCATTGCAGTAATGAGATTATTAATCGAGAGGAATATAGAACACAACCAGGAGGTATTTGCCTGTTTCGTAGATTTCGAAAAAGCGTTTGATAGAGTAAATTGGGAAAAACTAATGAGTATATTGCAGAAAATAGGAATAGATTGGAGGGAAAGGAGGCTAGTCCGCAACCTGTACATGTCTCAGACTGCTCAGGTGCGGGTGGGAAACGGGGAGTCAGGATGGGCAGTGTTAGGAAGGGGTGTAAGGCAGGGTTGCCCATTATCACCGTTGCTGTTCAACCTGTACGCAGAAGAAATGATCAAAGAGGCATGGGAAGAACTCGAGGTAGGAATGAAAGTGGGCGGGGAATTCGTAAAATCAGTTAGGTTTGCTGATGACCAAGCTTTAGTTTGTCAGTCAGCCAAGGGGCTGCAAGCATTGCTTAGTGAATTGGAAATTCAGTGCGACAGGTATGGGATGAGAATCAATATTAATAAAACAAAGGTTATGCGATTTTCTAGAAAGAAAAAGGCCAAGCTTAACATTAAAATAGGAGGGCAAAAGCTAGAGCAGGTAGAACAGTTTACGTATCTCGGTAGTGTTTTGGACCAACACGGTCAAAGTAGTAGGGACGTAAGGAGAAGAATTGCGCTAGGCAAAGAGGCTTTCACAAGGAGGAGGGAGTTGATGACAGGGACTTTGAGTAAGGATGTTAAGAAAAGACTCGTAAAAACTTTGATATGGAGCGTAGCTATGTACGGAGCGGAAACGTGGTCATTGAAGCAGGAGGATAGACGTAGATTGGAGGCTTTTGAAATGTGGGTGTGGAGAAGAATGGAGAAGGTGAAATGGACAGAGAAGAAAACAAATGAGGAAGTACTTGGTATGGTGGGCGAAGAGAGGGGTTTGTTGGGAGCAATCCTATGGAGGCAGGAAAAGTGGATGAAGGGGGTGTTGACCGGCAGTGGGATGTTGAAGACTGTGATAGAGGGTAGAATGTTGGGCAAAAGAGGAAAGGGAAGGAACAGGATAGGGTTGTTGGACGGGATGAAGGGAGGAAGGAAGTACTCAGAGATGAAGAGGGACCTGATATAGAGTAGGATGATTGATTTTGTGTTTTGTTAGGAGTAATAAAATATTTGTTTGGTTGTTGTGTCAGTCCAAAAACCTACCTTAACCGGTAGATTACTTAAAAAAAAAAAAAAATATATATATATATATATATATATATATATATATATATATATATATATATATATATATATATATATATATATATATATATATATATATATATATATATATATATATATATATATATATATATACACACACACACACACACACACGAGGGTCATCCGGAAAGTAGTACCCGTTCGTGAAATAAAGACACAAAAGTAAATATTAACAAACATAAAAAATTTTATTTGAAAGAGGATACTTTAAACTACTTCTCAACATAATCTCCAAGCAAATTAAGGCATTTGTCATAACGTGTGACAAGTTTCTGTATTCCTGCTGCATAGTCCTTCGCCGCCAGCTCATTGAGATACGCGAGGGACCCATCTTGCACAAATTTTTGCATAATGCAGATGGTGTTTAACAATTTCATGAACAATTGTTCGAGAAACATTGGGAAAATGCTCACAGATGTCATCAATTGTGACGCGCCGATCGTTCCTCACGAATTCGTCAACTGAGCTCACCAGTTGGTCTGTAATGACAGACGGTCTACCCGAACGCTCATCGTCGTGTGTGTTCCCCCTCCCCATGTTGAAGTTGCGACACCACCGCCGAACAGACGACTCGTCCATTACATTGTCTCCATACACCTCCTTTAATTGGCGATGAATATCACATGGGCGAACGTTTCTTGCATTGAGGAATTTAATCACTGCCCTCACTTCACAACTGGCGGCGTTCTCAATTTTTTTAAACATTGTAAACAATCACAGAAACAACACAGGCAATGCTAGCGTCACGCAACTTGGCTCAGAGAAGGCAGACAAGCCACTGAAGCTATCTGACCTCGTCCAGCGGCTACTCGCGTCGTCAGCACTTCATGCGGCACGAACGGGTACTACTTTCCGGATGACCCTCGTATGTATGTATATATATATATGTCGTTCGCGGTAGTCCAGGGGGTAGAGTGTTGGACTGCTGACCGGAGGGTCCCGGGTTCAATTCCCGGGCAAGGCACTCTGGGCACCTGTAGCTTCACCCAAGCTATGTGATTTTACGGGTACCAGATCTTCCTGGGAAACCATAACCGGCACAGGGAAAGGAACTGGCCTCCCTACCCTGATGTGTGAATTTCACACGCCGTCGGGCTTAGTACTGGGTGAACCCTGCCATCACCTACCAAACCGAACTTCGGGTTGATTACTGTGTTTATGGTTATAAATAAATAAATATATATATATATATATACACACACACACACAAACACACATTTATATATCTGTGTGTGTGTGTGTGTGTATATATATATATATATATATATATATATATATATATATATATATATATATATATATATATATATATATATATATATATATATATATATATATGTATGTATGGGTGGGGACTTCACACAGATTATGTGGTAGGCAAGGCCTTTAAATCGCTTCACTGGGTCATGCGGAGCCTCAAAGGAAGCACCAAATCAACTAAAGAATTGGCCTACAAAACAATTCTAAGGCCTATTGTCGAATATGCGACCACAGTATGGGATCCCTTTGAAATAGGGCATGTGAAAAAATTAGAAGCAGTGCAAAGGAAGGCTGCCAGGTACGTTTTAGGGCGACATAGGCAGACTGACAGTGTAAGCGACATGCTAGGTTCACTAGGATGGGGGTCACTAAAGAACAGACGGAAGCTGAATAGACTGTGTGCCATTTTAAAAATATTGAAAGCTGACGGAGGCTGGAAAGAACTGAACGAGAGTGTAAATAAGCCATGTTATCTCGGCAGAAACCCACTTAAAATCAAATACATGCCCCAAAAGACAAACACCGCCAAGTTTTCGTTCCTAAATATGGGAATCAAAGAGTGGAACCAGCTGCCTGATGAACTCTTTAAGCCCTTACCCAAAAGCATTAAATCATTTAGGCGTGAATGTAAAAGGTATACATAATGGGATTGTTCAATGCAATACGGCAGAAGGTGTATGGCTGTATCACAATATGTTGTTTGTTCTTATTTTTTTATTTTGTAAGTCTACTATATGACTAAATGACACTATGATATGTATTAAGACTGACTACTGCATAGTTTATAGCTCTTGTTATATCATGTCATTGCCACCCGGTTTATCGCCTTACAGCAATGTATCCTAAATAAATAAATATATAATAGGTACTTATGTTTGTGTGTGTGTATATATGTGTACATATATATAATATCTATATGTATATATCATTTAAGCTAAGGTGTGAGCTATCGCTAGCCAACAAAAATACCAAGAAGCACACACTAATGACATAAACACACACATATACACACCTGTATATACGCTAATATACATTCTCTTACACGTTCCTCGCTTTGTTCTATTCGGAAAGATCTGATTCTGATCATTGAAAATTTCAAGCACAAACTATGCTTGTTTAGTGTCGTTCAGAGGCTTTTATCCGGCTTTGAGGTGGAGAATTTTTCCGCGAGCTAGTATACTAATGCAAGCGGACCAGGCCAGTGTATTCGTTCATTAGCACGCTACTTTGAATCATGATTGGAGGGAGAGGAGCTAATCACACGAAAATCGCTGTACTTGGTGGAAACTGTAAAATCCTAGATTATATAGACATCCAATCATGATCCGTGGAATAATATGCTTCGAAAGCTTTCGTTTTCTGCATAACAGATGAAAATAAATGTGCATAGCTGTTTTTAAGGTTGCGTGAGGTGAATGGTCCATATTCTTTTGACCTGTAGTTGCGTGACCCGTATTTACTCGTAGGGAAGTATTCCTCTCGAAAGGATTCCAAAAGTTGCCACTTTGGAAAAAACACGATTTTCATAAAGAAATGGTGTATTTTAAATAAATCAGTGGAGTCAAAATCGCAGTAGCAATTTGTTAAGGACTATTATTCAGATGAAGGAAATCTTGTATTTCCACATATTATAAATAGACACGATACCTCGGATCGTTTGTGCTATTATCCTGCTGCTGTGTAATCGGGGTATCTTCGCTGTTCCCTCTTGACGGCAGTCAGTGAATTAATTGCTCGTGTTTTGTTTGTCACAGATTTCTCTGGAATTCTCTATTGCCCAGATTAATATCGTTTGTTCCAGGATTTTGGTTGAAGGATGCTTCTCTGCTGGTAGTTGTAGATTTAGTGGAGGCGACCGACAGCTGACGTTATTTGCGCCATGTTTATCTGCTATTCAGACCATTACACCAATCTTCATGTATCGACGTGCGAAACTTTTAATTTTTAGACCTTCATCTCCTCACTTCGTCGAATTGAATCCGCGACTTATTTCCCATGATTTCTTCCAACATTGATAAATAAAAACCTCATCACCGTCTTCGTTTTTTCCGATGTTCACGCTGTCGATTTCGAGGGGCCAAACGGGTGTTAATCCCTTTAAGGACGGAAATGAGCTTTTGATGGCTTGTACCCCGGGATCGATACAACCATCTATTCGGAAGGGAAGAGAGGATAAAGTGACACTGCCACTCCTGTAGCCCACTCATATTGCTATCTCGTACTTATCTGTGTGCATAATCGTGATTCAGTTAATGGCCTTAAGACTTTACTCTGATTTAAGTCGTATAAATAATGCTAAACTAAGTTACAAGCATGTCGGAGACATACTTTAAATTTTAAATAATAGGTGGGAATTATGGATAATGTGTTTGAATCTTGGACGCCCAATGATTTATGCAATTGAATGTGGAAGCTATTTCAAGAATAGTAGGGATATGACAAAAATTGGTTCCATAAGATATCCGTAAATTATTTCAATATAAGTAATTAGACGTGAAATCGTTTGACCTGTAGCTTTCAGTATCCCCAGGAAAAAAAACAAAAAAACAAGAGCATTTAAAAAAATTTTAATGGATTTTTCTGCATCGATCATACGATTGGATTAGAGCGTTGCATAGTTGATTCACAATCTAGTATTGTCCATTAATTTACATTCGATTTTGAATGACCCAAATGGATTTCGCGATTTTCCTATCAAGTTGATCTCATGAGTTGGTTTAATTTTTGATCTGATGAAAGTTTATTAGTTAGAATTCCATACCGTGCTTGAATGTTGAATGACAATTTCTTTACGTAATTACTTAAAATAAGCAGAAGGACATCATTTGGAAAATGAATTAATATTCATAGTAGATGATAAATGCTGACCGTTTGATACCAGTGTGAGAAATTCAAATAAAATTCCTCGTGATAAAATGAAATATTTGTCAATAGAACTTGATTAAATTCTTCAGATGAGTTATTTTATTGTACTTCCCTAATGCACAGTTTTGGTGTAGGTATTTGGTAAAAAGTTATTTGGCAATTCGAAGTCGATCAACATTGTTTGTACATGATTTTTGGAGATGGCAATTTTACAAACGGGGTGGAAATGTAAGCAATCCGTTCGCATTTTCAGCAGTTATTGGTCGTTGATGAATATATCTTGAAAAAAAGCCACTCTCCATACACTGTCTTCCTGGAATCTCAATACATCGGCAGAAAAAAACCCTCCTTCTTAGTAATGTCTTTCATGGGTTTAATGCCACCGTTCCTTCCGGTGTTGCGCCCTTCAATTATTAGGGCGTAGTCGCGTGCGTCGAACGGGAAAACGCAGAAGGACATGCTCTGCTTCCTCGCTTAGCAGTTTGCGATGCTATGATTGAGATGCGCAGAGCGTGTCCTTGAATCCGAGGGTCGCGAGGTGTTACCTGCATTGCATTGTGCACCCAGATGGCTTTGTTTACTCACGTTCTCGATGAACACAGGATGTCAGAAAATGATTTACAAATTAACTCTTTAAGTGGAAGTCATCCGTCCTAATTTCTTACAGTCATCACATGATCTATAATTATATTTAATGACCATAGCAATCGAAAGCTCTAAATGTAGTGTCACCCATTTCCATAGATTTCTACACGTATCTCTTTAATTTAGTCATTTTATACTAAAATGCTGAGAATTTCGCCTTTATGAAATGAATGGACTGTTACGTTACAAATTATGGATATACTTTTGAATCCGAGTATGTGACAGATATTAACCTTTTTTGTGGTTGGTTTAATGAAATACCTTCTGCATGTAGCATCAGGATTGGTCGTTTAGTCTCTAAAATACTGTTTTCTTCATCTCCTTCCTGATTAAATATATATCGGAACGAATCGAATGAATGTGAATTTACGGTGTATTTACGCGTATAAACTCGGGAATTATGATTTTATTTTTTTGTTAGTTGTTCTTTTAATAGTTATTGTTATGTTTTCCCTTGGGAATTATTTGTTGAAGATAAAAAAATACGAATTCAGTTCAATTTCAGTGCCTACATGCAGCTTAATGAGATGATATTTACTTTATTATTAAGAGGATAATACTATCTCATGATTTTGGTATTATATAGGAAATCCCCCATACTATAAAATCTAACATGACAGATTGAGTAGCTTCAGGCGTGATATGGTGGAAGTCGAACATAATGAATAACTGATATCAACGAGAGTTTTACTGTTGAATTAAGGGTTGTTATAAATTATTTTGCAACATAATCATCATCAATGTATAGGATTACATTTAATTCAATTATTTTTATGATTGTACTATTAATTTTTATGCGATTTCTCATATGTTCATTTTATTTTTAATCTCCATAAAGCCCTAATTTATTGTTAGTGAAAAAGTGATTATTCCTTCTTTTTATTCAGTCTAATTAACCATCTAGGGGGATGAAGGAGTCAATTACAATTTGGGCAATGACAGGAATTGCAATATGGAGGATTTTTAATTGATCTTGTAGAGGAAATTCTAGAATTGTCTAGACATTGATGTGATAAGGCGATATTATATGTTTAAAAGTGAACTACAACACTGTGAAAGTTATAGGGCGGGAGTAATTATGTCAGGTGTTTGAGTATTAGGGCTGTTTTGTTTAAGTGTTGGTCCTATCCTATTAGTTTGTCGGAACGTTAAATTTCCTAGTATTTAATCTCTGATATCCACTTCTGGATTTCGTTGGTAATTTTTCTCGCAAAAATAAAAATGAGTTACACCCATGGCGTGGGATTCTATAACTGTTTATAATAAGATTGACACCATATCCGAAGACGCGGTTTAGAATTTTGATGCCAACATAGAGGCGGAATCTAATTTTCTTACCTATAGTCATCTCACATTAGTCTGTCGTCTGTGGGTCTCTTATGAGTCTCCTACGTCAAAATTTGCGAAAAGATTTTAGCGAAAGAGACGATTAAGAGACTACGAAACATGTGAGATAATTAATAAAATGGAAATAGGAACGGCCTTCTTAGCTGGCGTGTAAATTCAAAACGGTGTGTTTTTGAATACTCTACTGAATGGTATAGCAGGAATACCGCGGCAGATGGCGTTTCAATTAGTTCCGGTTCGTCTGTTTATTTTTTTATAGCCATCTAGATCCGAGTCGCAATCTCCATTCATTCCGGGAGTAGCATACCTCAAAATTGAATACTGTCACCACGACAATGGCGAAACAATTCCCGGAATTCTCTTTCGAAGTGGTCACGGGGGCACGGCTGCGAAATTATTTTGTGTAGGTAAATGCCATTTCAATGTCTTTTATTTTTTCCAGTCGTCCCTCGAAATTTCACTCTCGCTTTCACTGCTCTTTGCGTGGGGGGAAGGGATGGTGTCCGTTGCGCGTGCCACCAACTGCGGCGTTTCCTTCCCTCCCTCCCTCAATTCCGTAGTCGTTCGGTATCCTTTCCTTCCTCTTTCGCCGCCGACAGCACGCGAGGAGGAGAGAGAGAGGGGCGAAGGTGGGGTAAGTGTGGGTGGCGGCGTGTGTTTTAGGTCGTGCATGTGTTGGGGGAAAACATTCGGAAGTTGAGAAAGAATTCGTAGTCCCGTATTGAGAAGGGACCGCGGACGCATGCGCGCAAAGCACGTTACCTACCTTCGTACGTAGCGTAAGTAGGTACACGTCGTCCCCTCTCCCGCCAGTGCCCTCTCTTTTGACCCCGTCACCCTCCCGTCACCATTTTCACGACATGAATGCGTGCGCGCGCCTCGACCGCCGCACGGCTCGGTTGCTTTGAGGCGAATGATTTTTTGGCTCTTCCTCCCACGCGACATGCAGCTGCTCTCTGCTGCGAGAAGTTAACCGGTCCGTTGGAAGGGTTTTCCTTTTCGAAGTCTTTGACGTAAGTTATGTGCGTTATTCCGCCCGTTACCCCCTAATTCTCGGGGAAGATTTCGTTTACGCACGGCCTGTTTTCCATCTTGACACAAAAATGAATGGCGGTATATATGTTTGTGGCATATACGCGTGTGTGCGTGCGTGCGTACGCGTGCGTACGCACTTTGAATTGAATTAATTGGTACCCACTTTTAACCTAGGCACAAAAAACAAACGCTACATTCACAGAAGCTCTGTAAATTTTCGGAGAATGCACAATGACGATCTTAAGGAGGAATAATAAGAATTAGTACGCGTATGAAGATGGTGTTTGTGATAACGCGGAATATTAAAAAAAAACTTCTGTGTTTCGTTTGATTTTGGTGTCAATGTGTAAAGGGAATATTTATAAGCTAATATATTCACGTTCGTCAGTTGTTTTATCATTAATCGTTTGTACGTGTACATAATATATTTACTCACGCTATGCAAATAACTATTCGAACAAAAAACCGGCAAACGGCGAAAGAATGTTCGCAAGATTATAGGTATTAGGAGAAGGGGTGGAAAACTCACAAAAGAGACCTACACAATAGAACGTGAGAGGATACGAATGACAATCGGTAAATGTTTCCTGGACTGGGAAACGATTTTGTGTTATTTACATCACCCTTTACCGTATGATCGCCAAGTATTATTATGAAATAACATTTATCATCTCACGATTTTCAATGAGTATTAAAGTATGCGATGGACCTCGGAGTTTATTTTGAAAGAGATTAAGAGTCGATTTATTCATATCGATTTCACTTATTTACTTTCGCGCGGTATTCCCGGCTGCCGATGTTTCCAACGCCACAAAAATGCTCTTGGATGTATGATTATTGGGTGTTTTTTTGTTGAATCCCCAGTGGTTCAGCAAATCCTCTCGGTTGATTTGGAATCCATTTAAGTACGTCACACCATTTCTGAGAAAGGACAGGCAATTTTTCTTCAGTACACGCCTTTACTCTACTCTCTCTCTCTCGGTGATTTCAAAACTGTTGAATTGTTATAATATTTCCACAAACGTTTTCATCTTTCTTTCCTATCCCACCATTTCCGCCAGGAGCCATTCTAGACTTCATCTGCACCTGTTTCGTATTATTTATTCGAATTCCGTCGTCAGAGGAAATGGCTTCGCTCGTTTTCTAATTTGATGGCTTCCCTTTGGAAGTTCCCATCGTATTGGAAGTAATCCGAAAACGGAAAAGAGAATATCATTTTGTATTCGCATCATGTACGTTTTCATTCATCAGGAAGCCAAACCCAAACACTGTGATTGTTCATTGAAGCTCCAAATGATTGCTTGCTTCGTCCTTGTGTAAATGTGTTTGATAATATTAATTACGCCTGCATCATCTGTTAACGTTATAATAGGCAAGTTGGGTGAATTTTGATTAATTTAAATTGTTTCTTCCTATGGTTGCACTAGGATTGAAAATATTCGTTTTTTTAAATCTTACTCCATTGACGAATTTTATGACTGTCGTCATGATGTTTTTTGTTTTTTTGAACGTTTCACTGTTTCTCATATTTTGTCAATGCATTTTTTTCTTCTTTTATAGTGTACATTATTTCACGCATTCTTTTTTACTTATCTGCGTAAGTCCTTATTTCTCATATTTTTAGTTCATTTAATTTTCGTCAATTCTTAGCAGCACCGCGGATCTAAAGCTTCCACTCATTTCTAATTCAATTAACAATTTGTCCATGTCTTGATCCTTATATTTCCACATTCGATTTCACAATTTCTCAATTTCGAAATGTTTTGTTGGAAAGGATCATTATAAAAAACAAAGTGAATATTTTCCGTTGGAGGTAAATGTATGCCATCTAGATCTGAGATTCAGTGAACGTTTTGTGTATTCCAGTGCCGTATGCAAGGCGTTTATGAAGTACGCAGAAGTAAGCATTAAACTCTACCAACAAGAAAGAAAAGAGATAAAAACAAAGGACCATGGACGATGCATTTTTTGTTAAAAGATAAATATTTAAAGAGGCTCGTGTGAAAAATGAATGCATAAAACTAGTCAACATTTTCAAAATTTCACAGCATTAAGCATCAATTCTAAATCTGATTCATAATCATAGAAAATACCCCCAAAGCATTAAATCTAATCAAGGAATAGTATATACGACCAAAATAATCATGAAATACTGTAAACTTGGTCAAGAGCTCGTACGATGATTATTAATGAAGATTCATAATGCGATTAGTAATTAGGTATCAGGCTGAATGCTTTTTGAAAAATGGTAATTAATTTTCGGTAATAATAATTAATTGTTTAGTTCGTAAAACATGTACTTTACCTAACCTTGCAGTTTATTACCATGAAAAATGAGGACCATGCGCTTGCCTACACCTGTCTCGAGGACGCTACCTAAAATATCAGTGAAGCTTCATTCAAGAAAGACGAAAGGCGTTTGTCAGGAGGATAAAACGGAAAATCCTCTGAGGTAAACTGCAGAAGCCTAGGTAGTTGTTGTGTTACTATTGTACAATTCTGCAGCATTATTTTATTCCAAAGAGATGCATCTTAGCTGTATCTCAGCGGTTTTTGCTGGCATTCTTTAACTTCCATTGTGCTGTCCTTCAGCGAATTTATTACGGGATTTCGTTCATATTATTTTGCAAAACTTATCTTTTCCTAAGCATCAACTTAAATCTTCAGGCTGAATACTGAAGTTTAAATGGTGCCCAACCGCACTGACATAAGTAGTTACTCCATCATTTTCTCCTTTTCATCTACATAACGTTAACTTAGCAGTCGCTTGCAGCAGGAATTGCTTAATAATAATAATAATAATGAAACGTCTTTATTGGGACTAGATGAACCCTTATTCCAACCAACCCCTCAAACGTCAAAACCGTGCGTCGACTTCTCCCTGATAAAAACTTAATTGCTTTAAGGCATTCTTATGAATGTTTTATTTGTTACTTCCTGGTCCTGTAATAAATATGAATTTAATGAGAACCTCTTGCATTAATAATTTAAATTTTCATCCATAGCTTTAATTCATGTGGCTATATGTAAAAATTTCCTAGATTTTGCCGTACGTTCGTGCATGAGACTATTGGGAATATAGGGAAGTGAATCCTCGTCGAAAGGCAAATATTATTCAGCAAATCATTTGCTTCTTTCCCGGACTAAGTACTTCCCTTGAATTCTAACGCCTTTGGTCACTGGATCTTCATTCGTTTAGAGACATACTCCTCGTTCCAGTTACTGCCATATGTTTTATTTTGTTCCTTCTAATTTTCCGTGTTCGTTTATATATGTTTTTCGATTATGATCTGTTTCGCCGGCACTCAATTATACTTTTCTCAGCGATTCATGATCAATACAGACCATGCTTCATAACCGTGTAATGATGTTAGCGGCCCCAAAATGTTTAGGCAAATTGTAGACACGAGGAAGCATTTTGAATTGTGGGCACGGCAGAAAAATTTGGAAACGAATCAGTGTAAGCCACTTTTTACCGCCACTGGACATTACTCTTGTCCGTGGATTGAAGCCACTAATTGCTTGGATGAAACGTGATGAAACGAGGTTTGTAACTGGGTGGACGGATTAAAGCTCGAATGTTGACGAAATATTGGAAACTTCTCCAGCGATTGAATGCTTGACCACGTCTCCGAAGTTCATATCGCGGATTAAGATAATTATCTGAAGTGTTTACGCTTGGTTCTCGCTAGAGTATCGTCTTTGTATGCACAATGGTTGGATCATTGCGGAGTCGTGCAAACAGCCTATCTGGTAGGTGAATTTATATTTCGGGAGGGATACGGTGAATAAATGATGGCAGCCCGATCGAGGGGAATCCTGGGGGAGATTTAAATCGTGGGAGCGCACGAACATGAGGACTCGGCGAACTGTATATATTTCTCTGGAGCGAGAAACTACGTTGAAGGTGAAAGGGAGGCGAAGGAGGATTTGGCGAACGTGCTGGCTCAATGGAGAGTAGGAGACGGGAATCATTAACACTAAAGAGAAGGTGGAGGAGAAGGTATTTTTAAGCTAGTGAGAAATAAAAAAACACGTAAAACACGCAAAAATCAGTCTTTGAACTGTGAAGAAGGGAAGAAATATTCAAGATGGTTTGGCTTAGGGGGGCTAGTGCGTGGGAAGATAAATTTGGTTGACGTTTAATGCGATTAGAAACTTTTGACAGTGGTACATATATAGAATAAAGAAAGGAGCAAGTGTATGAGGAAAAAGAGAAGAGAGCAATGGTCCATAAAGATGTTATCAAAGAGAGGAAAAAAGAACGCAAAAGAGAGGTGTTATGTAAAAAAAATGAGGTTTGAGGGTTGATTACAGTGAACAGAACAGATTCCGTGAGATGGATCGTGCCTACTACGCCCTATAAGACCTGTGCAGAGGGTAGGTCATAAAAAAAAGTTACTCCGCTACTGGTTAGATGCGGGAAACTCTTACAGAAGGTTGGGCAACATATGTATTTGTCATCAATTCATATTTCAAATTTAGTTTTCGTATTTAACTATGATTTGAAAGGGGAATATTTGTAGAAGAAAAATTACTATTTCGTAAAAGTCCCTGAGGTAAATGATTTTAAATGCTTTCACGATTTTTTGGTGTCTCTCTTCATTACCACTCGTGCTTCATAGCTTTCCGTCAATATTAACTTAATCTATAAAGATCAAGATCCCACGCCTTGTCATTACTATGTTTGTAGTGATTTCAGTGTCATCTGATTGTGTGGCTTTCTGCAGATCCACAGAGTTAAACCTGTAATTGATAGTTGGAAGAAAACACAGAAAATATTCATTGCAAGACAAGGCATCAATAGCGGAGATTAAAGAAGCATTCATGCCTTGGCTTAAACAGAGCAGTTAAATCGAAATATTGATTTACTCATCATTCATTCGGACTTTGAAATTTTATTTATATCCCTTGAAAGATTTCTGTTACTAACAGTATTATTCAGCCTGTTTTTATCATTGCCTTCGCTGTGGAGATAAGATATAATGCCCAGCTCTCATGCTATCATTTCAAAAGAGCAGTCTTTATTTTAGAAGAAGCCGAGAAGTAAGAATTGCTTACTATTCGGAGAAACGGTCGAGAAATTTTTTCCGGAATCTGCACAATCCAAACCGTTACTTTTTAAATTGACAACAGGATTTCTACGATAGTGAGCGGAGGACATTTTGGAAAACGGGAAGCGCGTAAGGGAGTGGGGCCGAAGAAGAGCCGGCGAGCGGGGCAGAAAGAGGGATAGGGGAGATGGAATAGAGAGTAGTAGGCACAATAGTAGAAACTTCGGTGTGGGATGGGAGAGCGAGAGTGCGCGTTGAGGGAGGGGGATGAGGGCTTTTGGGGGAGTGGTGTGTGTGGGTGGGTTTGTGGAGAGGAGCGTGAAGAGAGAGAGGATTGTGGAGAGGAGAGGTTGCGCTGAATGGAGTGAGGAGGCCGGGCAGAGAACCGCTTGTATCGATCCCTCCCTCCGAGGGAGGAGGCCTCTCCACTCGCTCTCCCTCTTCCTCGTCCCCTCCCCTCCTCCCGTGCCACCTCTTCCCCACTCAGGGGCACACGAAGCCCTTTTGCGATACCGAGGTGGTGTGGAGAGCAAGGGGTTGGCTTGCCCAGTGGGTGAGGGGAAAGCGGGCGTGGGAGGAGGAGGGTTGGAGGGGTGCATTTGGCGTGGAGGTGGTTGGTGGAGGAGAGGAAGGGAAGAGGACTTCACCGCCGCCGGGTGCGACATCGCCCTACTCTGTCCCAGAGCTTACTTTTCTTCAACTCTCGATTTCTTCCATCTCGGATATTTCACCGTGCACTCGTTTCCATCTGGCCCGGACGAAAGCACTTAAAAATAAAAGAAATAAGAGTGGACTGGAAAATTTTTTCACCCAATATTTTCTCCTATTCATGGAATTAGACTGTTTTTTTCAAAAGCCTCCGGCAAGCTTTGATGTAAAAGTGGTATTTTGGGGTAGTGTTTAAAGAGATGGTTTACAATTAGGTGTTTTGGGAGGTCGGAGAGATGATAGTAAAATAATGGTGAGCGGATACGGTAGCTGGATATTTCCGATGTAGAGCAAATTTTACAGTTCAGGATATTTTACTCCCATTAAGTAAGGAAATTTTACTCCATGCTGCCCGATTGAGGCATTAAACAAGTCCGTTTTTTAACGTGATATTTTCTCGTAAACTTACGTATGAACTCCAGATGAATATGTATGTATATATGAATAAGTATAGCAATGATTTTCCAAATATCCTCTTTCCGTACTCTTTTAACTTGCTAACTTCATAACGATGAATCATGATATTGATTGAATGCTCATGAGAGAATTCATTATTTTCCTTGAGTCTTGCGTTTACGATTTTTTCCACTGTCGAGGAATTTTCGCTGAAATGCCTGTCGTAAGAGGCTTAGGGACGAAGTTTCTCAAGTCTTCAACGGTGTTTAAAGAGATGGTTTCTCACGAACGTTTTCATACTATTAGTTTCATCCTCGTAAGTTTCGATTGAGTGTGTTGCACTTAGCATCTCGTTTTCATTTGAATAATTCTTTGGAATCATGCATTTTCAGGAGATCATACTTGAACAAATATTCTCTCATCGACAAAAGTTTGCATGCCGTAGCGAAATTAATGCATTGCATTCGTAGACTAGAAGCAAATATTTCCTTTCCAGGTTTACAATTACTCATTTTTATATCAAAGAGAAATTTGTTCTGAATGTTAATATATTACTAGTTTTTCAAAATACCCTCCCTGAATCAGCTCTTTTCTTATTATGTGTTCTTGAGGATATCTTTAAAGTCGAACTCTCAGCACTGACTTGGCTTAACTCATCATCCGTTTCGGCGATGATGCTTAAGTTCGGTTGTTTTGATTCTGGCGCAATCTAAGTATTTTCTATTTTTTGCATAGGATACGAATTTATCTTTTTCCAACTTCAACAAAATTTTCCTTCTCATTTTAGCCAACATTTTTTCCTATTATGACCGTAGGACAGTGATAGAAATTTCTGAGTGACTTTTATTAATTACGAGTAAAAAAATGCGTTGGCTAGAAGAGGAAGAACTCCAATTTTGATATAAAAGAGCGATAGAGGTCTATTTTTAATTACGGTGGATCTTCGCTGGAAAGGTAGAAAACTAATTTTAGTTGTTGGTTATTTCAATAAATTTGTCTAATAATAAAATAATCATAACATGGACTACAATAATACGTTAGAAAGGATTTTTGTTGTATTTTTGCCCCTTTGAACATATTCCTGACGCCCAACTTCCTGTTTAACATATCACAACATTATTACCATCACAACATTATTACTATAGGCAGACAAAACCCAAACTTACAAATGTCTTCTGTGCACATTAACCTTTACTCTGTGAACACATTACGATGTTCTTTTTAAATGGAAACTTGAGAGATCGTGTGGATTCTTATGTATCCCGAATTAATACAAAAAATATGTGATTAAAAGGAACATTCTATTTTTTCTGTGGGGTGCACCAGAAATCTGGGATTCGCATCGTGATTCGGCCCTGAGAAATTTGTGCCTGGTCCTTTAGACCATTTCCCAAGAATTTGGTTGGAGGAATCCCGCTGTGGAGGGAAGAGGCGTCAGCGTCCCTGCTATTCTCGTTCTCTCCCATATCCCCCTCCCTTCGTCCTGCATCTCCATCTCATCAGAGGCATCTTTCCCTCAGCACCAGCCTCATCTGCCCCTCGCCTGTTACATTCCTTTGCATTACAGCGAGTCGAGTAGGCGAGTTGGGGGTGGGGGGCATTTCCCTTATGCTTTCGGTCGCACATTTATATATACATACGTTCATGTATCTATGTCTCTCTCTCACCCAATCTCTCGAGTTTCATTTAATGGGTCGTCGCCGCGCTGTCGCGGTCAATTTTCCTCTCCTAATCCCTCGTGCATGCGTGGGTTCTTTCGCGGTCGTCACGTATGTACGCGAACGTCGCGAATGGGAAACGCGAAACCCGCGTCTCGCGATAGTTTCTGTGTAAATACACAACGATCCACGGTGCTCGAGAAACGCGTTGCAGCCACGCTTAGAGGAATATTTTATTTCCTCATTTTCACCGTGCCTATTCTTTGATTCTAAGGGTCGCGCCAAGGTGAATCACGTGCACGCGTTTAGAGGTCAAAATAGGTTTAAATTATCATGTATACAATCCGTCAATTTTACCTGCTCAAAGCTGTGTTACGTAGCAATTTTTTATTTCAAGACGGTAAATTTACATGAGACACGACAATCAATCGTGTGTAAATCAGTCAAAATTATTCTTATCTGTAAAGTTGAACCTGGTCCTTAGGTCTAATATTATACCCCAGCTATCAACCAGCTACAAAAAGTGAGGGTACAGCTCACCCAATACCAAGTCCAATGACGTGTGAAATTTACTCATCATTGTAGCGGGCCAGTTGCTTTCCCCGTGTCGCCTCCTATGATTTCCAAGAAAGATCTGGAACCCTAAAAATCACACAACTACGAAAATGTAGGATGAAGCTGAGGGTGCCCAGAGGTGTCCCTGAGAAACGAACCCGGACCCTCCGGTCAGTAACCCAGAGAGCCCACTGCACTGCAAGCTGCCTTAAATTATGCAATTATAAAAAATGGTTAATATTCTGTTTGATTTGATTATTAATCATAGATTTGACTGAAATGCCATTCGTAAGATAATCAACAGTCGTGACTGATTAGTAAAAATAATTGTGAAAACGTTCGCTTAAAATTTTCACATTCTAAGTGCCATGTATTAAATGAGGAAAGAAGGAAGGAATTAGATCATAACGTCAAAAAAGTAGTACTGTTTGGCTAGAAATTAAAATGCGAGGGTTCAACTGCGAAAAAATGCAACAATTATACAAGTTAAATCGTAGTAGGGACGTT
>NW_027286615.1:0-18197 GCF_022747635.1 Hetaerina americana | reverse complement strand
GAACCAAAAACACTAATCATCGATATACCAAACCAAGACGGGTCATGCAGAGCTGGAACGGGGAAAGAAGGGGAAATTCGCATTAATCCACCGCCATGTAACTTACAGTTTCCGTTCCTGACGCCGAAGGTAGCAAATGATGTGGACGGCAGGCGAAGTTGTATTGCGAGTGTCAATGATGTGTGAAGGGTGTGTGATTTTGGACGGTCTATGAAATTGAAAAGTGCGCGATTATGGACGGAGTGCGGCGATGGACGGAGTGTCGTAGGCATGGTGTAAACCTAGCCCATGTGTGTTGGTAAAGGTGCGGTTGGTAAACTTAAAGTGCCATTGTAGTGTACAAGAGCATTTTGTTTCATATCTGTTCTTCTTGTGTATGTATGTATGTGCATTGTAAGAGTGACTGTTGACCAGACTTGACCGTTGTTACCAGGACAATTGCCTAATTGCAACGAGGCTCATATAATAATAATAATAACTGTGGCACATTGCTGTTGGCAGTGGACCCCTCGATCCACCCCCACCCCCGGGGAGGGGGTGGGACGTGTGCGAGGAAGGGAGAACTTAAAAATACAAATAAAGACGGTTATAGAGTGACATGATATGCACTACGCTAGATGTTGTTTCAGCCCTACTCAGGGATTTACCAACAAAACTAACGGGATTGGCACGCTAATACTTAGGCATGAGCCATAATTATAATTAGTATGAAGACGTTTTAGGGGATAAACGCTGAGTGATGTTCCAACATTGAAATTTGTTTATTCTGGAAAATAAAATATTTAGAGTCATTTATGAAACACTATTGGGGTAAGAAATCCATCAACTATAAATCTTAGCACAATAGGTTGTCAAAATGTATTAAGAAAATATTATGAAAATTATTCTCCATATTAATCTAATAATATGCTTAAATTGTAACAAAAATTCAAAGAGTAATATATAATTGAGCCCGATCAATTGAGTATTCAGAGATTAAAGAGACAAGCCAAGTTATTGTCTGCTTTGCATTTCGCTGAAATTACGTGTTACCACTTGATACGTTTCACTCAAGTTTTGCAGTTGTACTATCGACCCATATGGGTCGAAAGCGTTGTGTGGATCTGCGACGGTATTGGGGGGGGGGGACCTTAGTTCTGGTCTGGGGCCTCCATGACGCCGAAACCCAACCGAAGAGTCGCCGTTGGCGCTTCGAGCGTGGCCCTGGGACGAGGGGTGTGAGGGAGACTGCGCCCTTCGGCAAACACAAGACATGCGTGCTGCGCAAGAGATTGAGAGACGGAGCGCAATATGCTCTGCGAATTAGAATGCCTTGATTATAGTCGTCCGTCAAACTTGCTTCGCACCTCTTCCCATCGGCTAGACCTTCGACCCCTTTTCACTCAATCGGTCATCTGTGCCACGTTAGCCGTCGCTCGCCAGTTGATGGCCTCCCCCCCCCCCCTGCCTGGGGAAGCGTGCGGAAGAGGCCCGAAAGATCGTGTGTAGAGGCGTACTGTGGGAATGAATAAGTGGTTTGGTGGGTTCATTATCTTTTCAAATGGGGCAAAAGTTATTCAGAATTGATTTTAAAGGACCATACTTCCTGAAATTTGGGGAAATAATTTAAGTGGGTCGGGTGTGATTAATTTTGGGCGTCGGGTCTTGCTTCGGCTGTTCAGAAAGTAACTTACGTTTGCGTGTGGCGAGCGAAGTAGTAACGGGAGCCGAGTGTTTGCTTTATTGCCACACACACACTCAGAGCTGCATTGTTCGAAAGGCCGCTTGTCAATTGTTTGCAGTAGCGAGTCAAAATGAACAATACAATTGGAAATACCGCCAAATATTAATTCCGTTCGGTGCCAAGGCTACAAACCGCAAAGCTGCTGACCTTTAGCAGGAAATGTGTGCTGTGCACCGACTAAGTGATGTGTGACAGTGTTGTACGTCCGTGGTGCTGTTAGTTTTAGGATGAACGGACGAATGTCAATGATTTACTAGAACTACTAGTCATCCGTCAGTTCATCTGTCACAAGGCTAGGTCAATCACTGTGGTGCTCCCGTCTTATGAGCATTGGTGCTGTGGCCATTTTAAAACTGAATGCACCACTGCCTCACTCCGCCTTCACTCATTATTCCGTCTTCTCACACTTCAACAAAGTTATCTATGAATTTCAATTTTCTTGTGGTTTTTTGCCAGTAAAAACCCAATCACAGGTCATGATACAACTCGCGGGATTTCTCATTTTAAAACTCGCACATTTTAAGAGTCTGTAGTGGGCAAACTAGAATAGCCACACAAAGTCTGCACACCCTAGCACAGCAGGATGCGTGCACTGAGTGTAGGGACGTTTAGACTCCGGCAAGATGGTGGCTCTAGCCCTAAACCACCATCACGCTAGGCCGAAACGTATGTTACTTTCTGGTTAGCCCTCGTATAAGAGGTGTTCCTGGCACTCATGCTGCCGTTCCTGCTTATAAGGCACGGCGCTAGAGCCTTGTACCCCGTGTAATAGACAATATGCAAATCGTTATTTCTGATGATTGATCACTGATATTTTAGACGCAACCACAGTACGTTATACTCCAAACACAGGATAAAGCGATAAGGATTCGCGATTTTAATGACAAGTTAAATGCTGGGTAAAAGCATGCTGGTTTAAAATCCTGGTGTATTATTTAGGGGCATCAATACGGAGTACCCATGTCAATGGCGATAAAATCTCTTCACGGTAATTGGAAATCCGTCTCGATAATCACGCTATCTAGGAGTAAAATACGGGTAGCATTGAAAGCCGTTGGCGACCATCCAGCATCAGGACAGGGTGAAATTTAATATACCGAGGCGAAAGCTGTGTCCGAGGATGGAACGGCTGATGAGGCAGCGATTGGGTTATGCCCGCCCCTGAAATTCATTCGGAGGTGACCGGGGGGGGGGGGGGGGGGGTGAGGGCGTACGAGTGACAGAACCTAAAAATTTGACAATCGCAGGTGACGTGGGTGCTTGGCGGACTCAACTTATGGGATTATCCAATTTACGGACGCGATGATGTGGCGTGATGCATGACTACATAGATTTTCTCCGCAGAAAAAAATAAGTGCTTACATCGTGGAAGATGGAGTACTAGACTCAGCCGTGGGAGCATTGACCTTTCGAGTTCACTTCTTCTCTCGAATATATTTGGATCGGATGGAGCGTGGTTTTCTGCGAATCGGAAAGATGTCCGGGTAAGCGGGGGGGGGGGGGTAGATTGGAGGCTTTTGAAATGTGTGTGTGGAGAAGGATTGAAAAGTTGAAAATGGTTGAATAGGAAAACAAACGAGGAAGTGCTAGGCATGGTGAAAGGGGAGGAGAGGGGATTGTTAGAAGAGGGCAGGGAAGATGGATGCAGAGCATTCTGATTGGTGGTGGAGTGCTGAAGACTGCGATAGAAGGGGAGGACATTGAGCGAGCGAGGAAGAGGGAGGGAAGGAAAGCGGGGGTGCATAGTGGACGCAATGAAAGGAGGGTAGAATGCACGCGGATTGGAGAATAGTTGACTTCAGTGAGGGGTGTCAGACTCAGAGTGCCTTCCAGAGCGAATCTCAGAAATACACAAAGGCGCGTTCGACCTTTGTCCGCCTGCACACTCCCTTAAACTAACCACTAGTCATACGTTGTAATATCGAGCTTGTTAATTAATTCATTAATCGATTTGTTTTAGCAAAGATAGTGAACTCCTATTTCCACCATAGATATAGAACTTCCATTCCAGTGGCTGAAGTTGTATTTTCAAACGGGAACCCTCTCCCTGCTCCCACAACACACCTTCCGTGATAAATATTTGTCCAGGGATTGAATCAAAGCAATCACAGGGACCGAAAAAACAAACCACTGGCCTTCCATATTCAAACCAAATTGTGATTTTCAGAACTATTAAGATATTCATTTTTAAAATGCTGACGACATGAACTAAGTCCAGTCAAAAGAATGTGTTATGCGTAGTCTGTTCAGCCGGAGGAAAACTTTCTAGAAATGTATTTCGTTCCAAAGAATCAGATGAATTATCGAGAGAATCTAGTACGATATTAGGTCCGATTTATTCTCATTCCTTGGGTGTTTATCACTTTGTAGGTAGTCTCCTGTGTAGACTCTTATATTTGGCACGATATCTTTCTCCATTTTCAACCGAGTGGTTTAGTCAGGTTAAGCTAACGAGGCGTCCTCTCACAATGGGAAAGTTTAGGGACTTCAAAGGAACTAGAAATTAGTATAACGAAATACTGGACATAGTGTCACATGTATTCGTAGTCGTGGTATTTTTGGCATTCAATTCCAACCACCCTACGTACATATTCCTCACCCCGTTTCACCGTCAATGGAATCGAACAGACTAATTAATACATTGTTAATAACTAATGGCGAATATTAGATCCTCCATTTGGAATCTAGGTTACTCAAAACATGTAAAGTTCATAGAAAATTCCTCCTTTCGAGACGAAAAAGTTAACAATGGAAATAGCATCTTCACCATGGAAATATTATATTTAATTCTAGGTGATTTCAGTCGGAGAGTGCCACTGGGTCTTTCTTTACCTTTTGGATGAGGCCATCGTAATACAAATGCCTACTTCAATGGTACACTCCAGTTTCAAAAAGTTAAATTGAATAAAGGGAGTTAAATTTCGATAAAACTTCATGTTTCAGCTCGCAAATAGGTTAACAAAAACTATCGAAGTTCTTGTTTTGCACCAACGTGGTGAAATGCTATATTCTCTCCCGGGACCACCATTATCAACGAGTGATTCAATTCCGCACAAACTCAGCTCGAATGTTAAGGATGTTCCATCGCGTATTTCGTATTCCCCAATAATACGGGTAACCGATCTCCCCAAAACAAGCATCTCGGGCGCGAGTCACTCACATAACGATCCCGGGGACCCGAACCTCACCCTCCTCGGCCCCGGCGACGAAAAACGTCCAAGTCCAATCCCCCATTCGCCTTCTTCAACCGCCTAGGACGTTCCCTCCCCCTACGGACGCCCCACGAACGAATCTTAATGCCCTTCTCATTTCTCTTCCTCTCACAGGGCCCCCGGTGACCAGTGTCTAGGCGGCGAGAGAGGCCCCGGGGGGTCGAGGATACCCCGGGAGGGGACGGAGACGCCGAAGGAGAGAGACAGGCCAGAGGAAGAAGATCGGGGGGGCGCCTCCCACCGAAGGGGAAGCGGGTGTGTGTGTCTGTGTGTGAGGTCAAGGCGGAGAGGGGGAAGGGTCGGAAGGCCCCCTCCCCCCCCCTCGACTCGAGCGAGACTCCTCCTCCCTGGCCCTGCGTCTGACCCCTGTACCACCCTCCCTCCACCCAGGAGTGCGTGTGTGTTCGTAATATAGCATTTCAAACGACCTGTTTGCGGGCGCGATTCGAACCGTATCCCATAAAAAGAGGGAGAGGGAAGAGTGGAGACGACGTCGTGAAGGAAACTGAAGACGGAAGGAACGAGAGAGGACCGTATTTCATCATTTGGTTGCGGGCGCGGAGGGGAAGAAGGGAAGTGGCCCAAACGTACATTTATGCATGATATGAATAAATGATAATTCCTCGCGTTGACGTTTCAGAGTTTCTCAAATCCTCCCCCGAGCACTCTGCCACAAGGGTGGGGGGCGAAGGAGATAGAGTGGGGGGGGGGGTGGGCGGCCGAGGGAGGGGTCGATTGAGCGAGAGATTGATGCGCTTTCCTTCGCTCCGTCGCCGTGATTGATCGCTCACCGCTCGCTTGCTTGTCGCCGTCGCCGGCCGAGATGGAGAGAGGGAAGAAGGCCGGGCTTAATTAAACACGAGTTCCCCTCGCGAGAGAGGCGACCCGCGGGACGCGCATAGAGGGAAACCCGGTGTCTCGTGCCATTTTTTCCCCTTCAAAAACTCCGAGCCATCGCCTCTAAAATCGCCAACAATCACCATTTTAAGACTTACTTTTATCCCCGAAGGACCCCTCACATGCAAGTCCCCGATGAAAACCTCTCTCTCCTCGAGTTGGGGCATGGCGAATGCGACGACATCAGTGCATCGATAAGATAACGCAGTTCTCGCGATGCAGTGAGGAAGGAGAAGGGCTCAAGTGCTCGTATTAATCAAAAAATAAAAATCTCTATTAATTTTTTTCATGGCTGACGGTCATTTCGTGCCCCATTTTTCGGTAGAACGAACTCGTGACCTGTGATTACGGACTCTAGTTGTGGCGAAGGGTCGACGCCTCCCGGAAAGAGGCAATCTTTCTCGTCTCCTAGGCTTTGAAATCGGTGAGAGGAAAGGATTTCGGAGTGAAATAGAGGTGCAGGCCTTCCAACTGGGCCCCCGGCGCTTCAAATTGAGAGAAGGCCACGCGTTAAAGGCCAAGGAGTCAACGCTTCGCAAATGCGACGACCGGCTGCCTCTCATCCTTCGGGTTTGCAAGGCGCCCTGCTTCGCTCATTTATTTAGAGTGGAGCGATCGTTTCTCCTTTCGCCGCGATCGACACTGCCGAAGGGGGACAGGGGGTGTCCATTCCCTCTGACGAAATAACCAGCGCGTAAACAACTCTCTTCCCCCGGACCACCGGGGTCGTTATTCCGTGAGAGACTCTCATCCCCGCCCCCTCGAGTCGGAAGTCCCGACCGACTCCCACCCTCTTTCGTAACCCCCCCCCCCCGTCCGCTGCCCCTCTTTTGAGTGCTCCCTCCTTCCAGTTTAACGCTCACTGACCCCGCACCACGTCCGTATCTCCATCCGAACGCCCCGCGTGACATTAAACAAACGAATTCAAACACGAGCGAACGATATCTTCCTCCTCATTTTATTTCCCTCCCACGCCTCCAACCCTCATCCCCCCCCCCCCCCCCGCGATTTCCAATAGGTGGCACTGGAGCACGGGAGGCGGACAATTTCAGTCCCTGCATGACATGTTGGGACAAGGGCCAAGCGCCGACGACGGCATTTCCCGTTTAGAAAGTGGGTCCGAGCAAGGAAACCTGGCGCCCTCTTCCCCCTTCCTTTCGCCTCAAACAGTGTAGTGGTCACTCAACTGCTTCCGAAACAAGAAACAAACGACGAATTGCTTCAACAAGAATACGATAAAGAAGCACGCATCCGCGCGTGCACGAAAAAGAGCACGCGTCATATGTGTGTGTGTGTGTGTATACAATGAAAAACTTGCCCGTTTTCATTCCCTGAAGGCGTGCTGTTAATTTACGCTCGAAGGAATTATGAAACGCGCTCCATTCCGTGCCCCATCACTTCCGAATTTTATTTCCACAACAGTTGTTTCTATTTTGGAAAGGGCGTGATTTTTTGAGTCGACTCGGAAGAATCGCTTCGGCGGACCGGCCTCTGTGGTGGAGGAGTCCCGGGCAAACACATGCCTATCCCCTTTACCTCTCAAATCTCAATAAAAATTTGGTTCTCTTACGCTTCGACAGAAACTGGGTTGGACGAATAAACACTTTTAAGCATTTCTCAACCGATTAGGCCGCCTTCCAATGGAACTGCAAAAAGGAAATTTCACATCCCTAAGCACCACCCAAGGCCCTGACTTCATCGCTCGGGGAAATCGGGATAGGTGCTCCACTCTCTACTCCGAGGGACGAATCCTACTCATTTCAGTTTAGCAAATCCCCTCAACAAACCCCCAACCCCCTCCCGGATCGCATAAAACAAGCACCCATTCCACAAGACCTTTGACCTGCTATTCCCCCTAACGAGGACACTGAGGAGAATATTCAAACGTACGCATGACCTGACCATTCATCTCACCGAACCGCAAGACCTCTTCCATAAACATTCGATCAAGTGATCGTTGGGTTTCCCACGTGGCTCACGGCGTCGTCGCTCTCTTCCGCGCTCGGGGACCAAAAGGGAGGTGGAGGAAATGTCGCAGTTCGTCACGAAGGACAGGAGTCACGGCAGGTGACTCTCGCTGGCGATTGGGGGAGAGGGTCGAGACGCCTACGTACAACAATCCACTCCGGACCGCGTCGAACTAAGTGGCAAGCGAGACAGCAGAGGGCGGTAATTAGACACGTGAAAGGAAATCAGAAATAAGCGCCGGTGCGTCGACGCGCATTTGGTTGGCGAATCAACGACTGCGCCCTCGCTAACTGACAGCCATCCCACAAGGATCCCTTCGGCCCCACTCCTCCTCCTCCGACGGGGAGTGAGTGCCTTGCTTCGTGAGGAGGAGGAGACGGGTAAGGGTGGGGGGGCGACTGAGGACCGCCACGCGCTGTCGCCACCACCACCCCACGGGATTTCCATCGCTGCTAGGAATCTCTCCTGGATTTCGGACCCTCCTCCGCCGCGCCTGCGCAGTGAGGAGTCGGTGGGTTCGTATTTTTCTCTCTCGCGTTGAAGGGAGAGAGAAGGCGCGAGGAGGCGAACTCCGCGGGCAGAGGGCTTCTCCCGGGACTTTGGGTTGAGTCCGCGGCGAGTGCACGCGGTGCGACTTCGTCCAACACCCCACACCCCTTCGGGTCAGTTGGCGCGGCAAATCTCCGCACTCGAGGCCAACACCGGAAGGGAAGCACTCCGAGGGCTCGTCCCCCGGGCGATTGAGGTGGGGACGCCCCGCCCCACGGCAGGGGCGATCAAACCGAGTGGCGAAGCGAGGTCTTCGGCGGGAGAGACAAGGCGAGGAACTCTATCGAAGATCCGGACGAGGGGAGTTTACCTCCACTGCATACCCCGACTGCGGGAGCGGAGATAAAGTGGACGTCGGAGGCGGGCCCCGCTGGACGGACGCCCCGCGACTCCTTGAGACTCCTCCCTCATCAAGACCTCCCCACGGACATGTGTTCAATCTTCCACACGTTCGAATCCCCCTGCCACCAGAGGGTCGACTTCCTCGCGCACGCTTCGTCGTCCCAGAACTAACTCCCTGCTCTCATCTCCTCCGAGCCAAAGGATTTCCTTCCTGAAGAGTCCCCCCGCGCGCCCACCCATATGATCCGAGGGGCCGCTTCGCTGAAATATTGGCTCGGGAGTTAGCGACCCCATTTCATCGCCGCCCGCAGGGAAGGGACGATCGCCCGGGGACGGGCGCCGTGACTGCCGGGATAATCTGCGAGGTGCGGCGGGGTGGAGAGGCAGGGGAATCGCGGATGGGGGAGGAAGGTTGGGTAAATTAAGGGAGAAGGGAAAGGGATACGCCCGCGAAGGGGAGACCGTGCCACCATCTGCGAGCACCACGCCGTGGAGTGCGGTGCGGGAGAGAAGAAAACAGCAGCAACACGCGAACGGCTGGCTCTCGTCCATCGCGCAGCAAACGGAGAAATCATCGCCCCTCCCCCGCCGAGCACACGCAGCGCCACCGTCTCGGCATCACGCCCCCATCCCCCTTTCGCTTTCTGCCGACTCCCTCCCCGGCCTCCGCCGCCCCCCGCACGAGCCGCGGCGCCACCTGTTGCCCCTCTTCCTCCCCTCCGCTCCGCCTCCCCCGCTCTCTGAGGGGCCCGTGATAAATATAAGGGAGAGGGCGAGCGAGACTCCCCCCTCGCCTACCCCCTCCCCCCCTTTCCGCTCCCATTCGGTGCCACTACCCACCTCCATCCTCGCTTCCTAGCTTACACAGGCGTCCGTGATTGCCAGGCGCGGGCCGCCAAAAGAGGGGACCCATCCTCCGGCCCCTACGCCATAAAGTCCACCCCCCACCCCGAAACCCCTGCCCTCCTCTCCAACCCCCCGCGAACACAGATGCGACGAAAGAGGGGAAGAGTTGGCGTGCAATTAAACTCGCGCGCAAGCGAATTCGTGGGCGTACACAAATCAGATTGATTAGAATTAACCTCATACCCAACCGAGGCGACGAAAGTATTCTCCCTTTTCCCGAGACGGATTCGGTATTCGGAGGCAACCGAAGCGACCGTAAAAAGCGAACGCCTCCACCATCACCATCACCCTGCTGCAATTCCCTTGCACCGAATCCCCGCGGGCCACGGGAAGATAGGCGTGCGGACCCGTGCGGAGGGCACCTCCGCGGAGAGGGGAGGCGAGGCAGTCTCCAGCGAGATCGGTGTCATCGAGACGAATGCGTGAGTGACCGGGAAGAAGTGGAGTCGAGAGTGCGAAGTACGATTCTGGCGGGCGGCAGGAAACAAAAGCCGCTCGAGCACAATCGGGACAGCGGGTGCTCAAAGCGGGTGCCCAGCCGCAGGCGGGAGCGGTTTGCGGAGGAATGGCGCGTGGTGCATACGCTTGGAGGGAGCAGGGCGCGGCGATTAGATTAGCGAGAGGAGGCCCCGACTCTTCTGCTCTCCGGCGATAGGCGTCGTGCCCGCCCCTGCGGGAAGAGGGTGCTCCCCGTCACCCCTCCCCCCCCCTGGTCCGAAGAAAGAGAAAGGGAAGCGTCACTTCCCTTCCCTCTCCCTCAACCCCCCCCCCCCCCCATAATCAAATCTCTTCTCCCCTTGGACCCTAAACCTCATCCCACTGAGGCAGATAATAAAAAAAACTTGAATAGTTTTTCTCCGCAATCGGACTTCTCCCCTTCCTTATCTGTTGATTTTATTATAAATTTATTTTTTGAATGGAGTTGCGCTTTTCGCAAAGCGGAGAATAGGAGGAGAAGTGGGGAGGAAGACTGCTGCCTCCAATCCACCTCCCGTACTCCCATCCCGCCCTCCATTTCACACATTCCATTCCGTCGCGCGCATCGAGACTGCCTCAGTCTTCCATTTACCGCTCTCCCGCGAGCGGCGATAGTAACCTCCTCGCGCTCCCTCCTTCGCTTTCGTCTTTCTCTTTTGTTTTCATTTGCCCTTGGGAGTTGGTGAACGGCGCTTCTTACAAGAGCGAGCCACTGTCACGCGCACACCCATCCGCCCTGACCCCCGTCACCCACCCCCTCCATCGAGTGTCTCTGGGAGAGAACGGCACGACTTCGCCGCCGTGCGCCTGCTCATATCCCCATCAGCGCCTCCCTCCCCCCCCACCCGCCCACTTGCCGGATCGCCTCCACCGCCCCCCCACTCAGGGTGGGCAGAACAGCTTCCGTTGGCCAACGGGGGCGGAGAGGGGCGATTATCCCGCGACGTCTGGGCGCCCCACCCCAACTGCTGGCAAGTGTTTGTCCGCGGGAGCAAGAGATGGGTTCGGCCCTTGCGGCCGGCGGCCTCTCCCGGGTCGAAGGGGTCCCCGCCCACCTGTGAGAGCGAACCCCCTACTCCCCCGATCGCTGGTGGCCTCGACTCCGCTGCCTCCCTCTTCCCTCCCCCCTGAGACACGACCCCTAAAGCCGGGATGGCCGACAGCAACAGCATCCTACCAAGGGTGCAGAAGGAAACCCTGGCGACGACGACGCTGCCTCCCCTGGCGGCTGTATACCCTTTTCCGCCGCGTCCCGTGGCCCTGGAAGGAGCCCCCACGATGCTCAACAACAGCAATACCTCGTCGGACCCTGGAACCTACAATTTCACGTACTCGGATGACCCAGGTGAGTGGAATACGACACAGATTCCGAATATCTCAGTCAACTCTGGTTTGCTGCGGGCAGAAACGCCTTTGAATGCTCGAGACAGTGGCGTCGAGGCGATGGTTTTATGACGCAGATATTGTTGTGATGGCTTGAATGATTTCAGTGGAATTTGTACAGAAGATACTTTTTACGAGGCATATCTCTTTTCATTCGTCATTCATTGTGACGAATTTGAAATATCCAAAGAATTAAAACATTCAGGAATTCATTTTCCCGTGAAAATACGATTTGGTGGTTCTGCCCGCAGTGAATTGTTTAAAAATTGAGTTACGATTGATGATTCAGATTTATGGACGTGGAGATAATTTTGCAATTTTCGGCGGGTAAGGGCTGCTGGGACTCTACCACTCATTAGAATTCCAGAATAATTAATTTTTGAATTTACCTCGAGCATTTCTGGCCAAAATTACAATATTACCGCGGAGTAATAAACTAAAATGGAAGTATTTATCGAATTAATTGCACTATTAATTCATCCAATAAATGAGGTGGCATACGCAGATCATGGAAAACCTTCGCTGTCAGTCGCTCAAGGCTCGAATATTACAGGGTAATGTAAAATGACTGGGGAAATATAAATCATATATTCAACCTTGTAACTGAATAAATCAAGACGTAGCCCCTTACCATAGATGGACGATATCATGATGAGAAGTCAAGGCAAATGATCCGCGTCACAGCTCTGCATAAGTGTCTCATTTAGCGATATGCCATAAAGTAAATAAGCAGCTGTGAATCGAAACGCATTCTCAGTCGTCGTAATTTAAAAAAAAAATCCCGCTTCAAAAGCTCGTGTTAACTTTAATATCAAGATAATTTAGAAAATTGGTAATAATATTCATTAAATAAAGGTAACTTGCCAGAATTCACAGCAAAATGGAGCTTTCGCAACAATAGGTACGCTTGCATGAGAAGAGGAAGCAAAAATTAATTTCCCCACCAAGGGACTGGACACGACAAGGCCGTTGAACAGATCTTACCTTAGGATCCTGACGCTCTCATCGACTGAGACCCTTAAAATTGGTGGTGATTATGTTGACCAAGATTACGCCACACCTATGACGAAAAAAGGAGACACAGCTATAGCGTCATTAAATCACATAATTACCTGAATAGATATTCGAATACACGACCTTTGGGTAAAGAGATGAACAGTAACTTGTCCGTTACAATGATTAAATCCGCTGATTAACTCCTGCTGAAAACGTAAATGTTCCTCGGCATAAATTTTCAGTGGTACGTGTAGTCGAACGTCGGTATCCCAACTTTAGTAGCTGTAAAATAATCTTTTTACCATGACTTTGAGTAAAAAAGTATTTTTTCGCATCTTCTGTGGTTTCAATATTTATACAAACCCATCTTTGCAACAATGTCAATACAAATTATTTTTACGTTTTGAAATTGTTGCGCATTAGGGGATGGCTCCGTCGAAAGCTACTGTCGCCCCAAAGCAGTATTTCCAACATTTGTTGAATTAAAACATCTTTGCTCAATTTCTTTTCCTAGCCTCGGTTCTTCAATGATGGCTATGGCATATCTCGCCGCCTGTGTATTTTGCTCGACAGTTTTTAAAGAGCAGGAGATTTATTTTCTATAGGATTTGGAAAAACAGTATTATGTAGTTGCATTTTGATTTTTCATAATTAAGGCGCTCACTAAAGCATTTGTATTTTGAACCATAAATCATTTTTCAGACGGAAAATATCAATTTAGAAGCATTGAACGAAGGGATCCCAAAAACAATATTGAGAGTTTAATGCCCACCCCAAGAGAATTAAGAAACATGTAGGATAATAGCCATATAGAGAGGATTATATTGGAATTGGATATTAAGAATTATATTGGAAAGTTAAATAAGCTGAAGTCATATCTTATGGGAAAAACTGGTGATAGAGAGTGCAGTATTTTTCTGCCATTTTTTAATATCAATAAACATATCCTCTTCGATACGTTTGAGGATCAGATGCAATCATTTTCTCCTTTCTTGCTTCTAATACTGCGAGGGAACTGGCGTCACATCGTGGATGCAAATTTAGTGAATGAAGTATGAAAGATCCTGAAATAATTCTTCTTAGCGGTATCACTACTCAACTTGATCACTTCTACCGTAAAATCTCAGTACAAAAAAGTAACGAGAATTGCCAATTAAAAAAAATATATAAACATGAACGAGAATACGCCAGTCACGTAGATCAGGAAGCATTATTTCAATATGTTGGAAGCCACTGTCACATTTCAAAAGTGAAATAACCGTGAATTACAGTTACTGAGAAATGGCGCGCTCTATATCTGGAACGAAACCTAGCTTCTCTCATTATCCCCCGCCAAGATATAATGTTTAACCTGCATTGTTAGAATTTTAAAGGAACTTTGCATTCCATAGTTTAGTTACACTAGATAGATTACTATATAGTTTAAGACAAACCGTCTGAGGATTTCAAGTAACTTTCTCATTACTCCGTACAAAGTCGGTTCAAATTAAATAAGTGATGTTATGGACTTTCAGTCAACTAAATGGATTTGGAACTTGATTGATAGGAAGCACATCGTGCTTACTCCGCAGAGATCCTCGGCGGCTGCGCAGTTGGCGGAATAGAATTCGGATCGGGACTCGGTGAAAGTTATTTTGGTCATCTGCCCAGTGGGGGAGGCTCTGGCATTCTGAAGCGAAGGCCGCCGGTATGCCAAGTATGCGTCATCCCATCAATCCAGACATTCCCAGAGACTGACCATTTCTTTGCTCATGATTAAGAGCGCCAGTGATACTAACTTGGACTTGGGTAATACCCGACGCCAAAAATGAGGCACGTTGAATAAAAACAGTAACACAGCATTCATTGTGAATTTTCATTATTTGGGTGATGAAAGTGATAGCTGTTTGGATCTGGCCGTAGTCACCCAGTGCCCTCCCCAGTAAGCGTCCGTCCCCTGGGGAAATGCCGCCTTCGGAAATGAATGCCAAGGACGACTCCCGACGACCGCCCATTCCTCAAATGCGCTCCCTTCCCACGGACGACAGCCTTGACGTGGTGTGCAGGACAGGTGCATTTTGATGACCCCTTAGGGCTGTGCTGGCGAGAGCGCTGATATCCTCCCTTGCAGGGCTCCTCTTAGTTTCAAATACTCTTAAATGATTATGAGACGATCTGAGTTTTAGGAGAAGAGTATATTAATATCCATATTAAATGAGTACATAGTCGGCGAATACTTCCTTAAATAAAACAGCATTCGATTTGTAGCTCATTAGTTGTCAGTTATTCTAATATCCCTTAGCTCACATGGGAACATATCATTTTTGACATGCATGTTCGTATTTAACGATTTTTCTCAATATATGATTTAGCATTCTCTCCGTGAGCGATTCGAAATTCAGTTCCTCTGATATCAGTTCGAAATTCAGTTCCCACGGATCTCAGGGTAAATTACATATCCTCGATAGCTCAAGTGGTTAAGAGCATCCGCCCGGCAAGTGGAAAGATCCGGTGTTCGAGTCCCGGTTGAGGAAATATTTTTACTCTTGTGATCCGTTCGATTCCGCCTTCCCCACCTCTATTGTGTTCGTCCTTTATACGTGTTCCTATCCCTTTTCCTTATATATATATATATATATATATATATATATATATATATATATATATATATATATATATATATATATACAGAGTGTGGCAGCATAACATCCTTTTTTTAAAGAGTTTTGCGTTTGGAAAAAGGAAGTTATGTTGCCGCACCCTTTATTATAGGGCTGTGCAAGGTGAAATGATAGAAGGTAAGCGGGGATTACAGGAGCGATGATTCTAGAGTTTTGCGGCAAGGCTAAGAGTTAGAGCATTGGGTGGCAGTAGTACTAAAAAAGTAGTGAAAGTGTAGTTAACAGAGAGTAGGTGAGTGATAGAACAATATTAGCAGAGGTAAAAGCTAAGCCATTGGCTTAGGTCATGGCTCAGATCTGCATGCCAACAAGTTGAAGCAGGGAGAATGAAATGGAGATCCGCACATAAAGGGAGAAAGCATTCGATATGTGTGAGGGATTGGGAGGCGAAGGAGGAGAGGCATTGGAGTGAGACGCCGGTTTAAGGAGGAAGAATGACCGCGGGAAGGTTGCTTCAAGAGTTCTGTTGGAGTAATGGTTCAATCACGACTAACCCTCGGTTCAAACACCGCAGTCCACGTAGGTATGTTACGAAAATGTACGGAGATTCAGAAATATATCAATTAGCCTATACCATCCAAATCAATTCGCACAGTCTTCTGTGAGATGGTAAGGGCTCAAATCATAATATTGTGTTAATGAAGTGTAATGTCCGATCGAAGAGAGTAAAACACGGAAGAATGAAGAGTAAATGGAATGTACAAGTATTAACAGAACTAATGGAAAATTACGTAAGAAAATTACTAGTGAATAAGTCAAATTACAAATAAAGAAATCACGTCATCAAAGTAGACGAAAGAGGGAAATATGAGAACGCACCTACAATACAAAGTAAGGTAAACGGAAGCAAAAGGTATTTAATAAACTAAGTCGGAAATCTAATAGGGTTATAGGGTCCATGGTGGAGAACGGAATGTAAGGATATGGAGAGTGTACAGAGAACAGTTTGAATTGGAGCATTCACCAGGAAAGTGCTGACCATACTAGGGAGTAAGAAGGGAAAATCCGGGAGCACTAACAAAGAAAAGGCGGGAAAATAATTAATTTGCCCAGGAAAGATTTAGAAGAAATTGTAAGAATAAATAGAAAATATAAATGGCCCTCGTTTGATAGAGTGAATTAAGCAGAATTCATTAATAAGAGGAGATTGGGCAGGAAAAGGAGTAGTGCCAATCGATTGGCGTATTAAACGCCACCGCCAATGTGCCTTAGGTACGTGCGAGTTGCGGGTAGAGATTCTGGATGGGCAGTGTTAGGACGAGGGGTAAGGCGGGGGCGTCCACTATCACCGGTGCCTTTCAACAGATAAGTAAAACAAATGGAAAGAAAGGCTTCGGTTGAGGACAAGAATCTACGTGGACAAAACAAAGGTAATTAAGTGTTCGAGAAAGTGAAATGTTAAATTAGATACTGAAGTAGAAGTTCAGCAACTGGAGCAGGTGGAACAGTTTACCCATTTCGGGAGTATTCTGGGCCAAGATGATCAAACTAGTGGGGCCATTACACCAAGAATTGCGTCAGTCAAAGAAATTTTCACAAGGATGAGGGGAGAGGACAGCATTTTCACTGTTATTGGCGTTGCTCGGAGGAAGTTCTCCACTCTACCGATAATAGAAATCCAGAAATTCTGCAATCAATCCTCCAAATTGATCCAATCATAGCAACACATCATTCCACTATTAACTGTGGAACGTTGTGTTTCTGTTATCCGAGCATTTGGATTGACGATGGGAAGGAAATTTATCGCTGTGCCGTGGTATAGACTGTTTCCATTCAAAACTTATTTCACCCGGTAGAACGCTGATAATAATATATATTATTATTCTCCTGCTACTTGGCTGAACTGAAGTCATTGAAGTATTAGGATGTCTATTTGCATTTTCGGCAAAGTGATAAAAATATTGAATAGATTTTAAACCTCAAATAGTTCATGATTAGAGAGGTCTTGCTTTTTTGTCTAATATTCTTGGCCAAAAGGAAATAAATGCTCCAGTCTAGCTACATTCATAGCCATCAAAGATTGTTGCCTACCTGTCTTATGATTAATTACTAAGGTCAATACATTTGTTATATTGAAATCCATAAGCCATAGGCATTTTATCACGTAGTTGATTGCGATGTTTTATGATTAAATTTTGATGGCTATATGCCGAATCTAAACCCTTTTAAACACATTAGTAACTGCAAATTACGAAACATTATGCATATAATCCTACGGAATCGAAAGATACTTATTACAATTTTACAGATATCTAGCGTAAAACAACACCCTGCACAAGATATGAGCTTTCGCATTCAGTTTCAAAATTTCAAAATGCACTTTGTTCAAAACCACTATTCCTAAAGAACCATCAATATTACATTTACAACGCACGCCAAATATTTGGCAGTTTTGAATCCATTAAACTCTTGTGGTTTTAATTTTTTCCCGGACTTCGCATCAGATTTGATTTACATCCTTTATCGACAGTGTCGGCCATAAATTCTCATTCTTAATCCATCAGATGGCATTCCATTGGACGAATGTAAAAGCGAGAGAGGTAGACGTGGTGACAACTCAAGATATAATTGATGTCCACCGTTACGGAATTTTATTCGTTCAATCGTCAAATTTTTGTTACACTTTCATTTCTTTTTACCCGTTTCTTTCTAAATCGTTCAAATTACGAAAAAATTATATTTCGTTTGGATTTGAATGAATTAATCAACGTTGAAAGAGTGGGATAAGTTTTTGCAATGAAGTGGAGACATAGTTGATAAAGAAGTTTCTGTGTCCAGTTATTTCAGGTTCTTTTGCGACCTTTGAAATATTAAAACAAAAAAAGAACAATGAGTAATGTTGAATATTATTTTTTGATTCCGGATTCGAACAGCTCTGGGAAAAAGTTTTACATCGATATATCCAGAGGCTTGAAAACTGTCTATTTGAGTCAATTTGGAGCGCCGGCCCTGGTGAAAAAAAGTCACTCAGCGCATGATGGCTCCGATGACATGGAGGACGTTTCAGGAGATCCCAAGGGCTGCAGTATCCCACTCCATCGTGAATTCAAGCAAAGATATAATTTTGAAATGGGCATTTTAAGA
>NW_027286614.1:612500-632286 GCF_022747635.1 Hetaerina americana | reverse complement strand
TAATGCTTTTGATTTTAGCATTTTCCTTTTTTATATATTTATTCGTATTTATTTGTTTACTTATTCCTAGTTTAAAAGGAACATAAGTTTTACGTAATGACAGTGGTGCAAAATGACCATAGCTGTCGACGCACCCTACAAACCCCTAAAACTACTACAAACCCCAAGCCAGCAAGGGATGCGTCCGGACAGTGCTGTGGATCCACTGTCTGTGAGCGGCCATACCATCTAGCCTGCGATCCGCCCAGGTGTTTGCCGTGCCTGGAGACCCGTAAGGGAGAGAAGGGGATCCTGGAGGGTGATCTTTCTGGTTCCCAGCAGGGTTTCGGATGCCCTGCATGGACCGGAGAGCGATATCCCTCTTCGGCCCCGGATTTCGCGTAAACGGGAGGCCGGGAGCTAGCCACTCCCGGTCAATCGGCTTCCGTCGCGTTTTTACTCCGGTGGCGAGTGCCAAGGTTGTGGGGGTCTGCGTAGGGAGGTCGGAGGTGTAAGGGTTTTGGTGGGCCCTTGCACCGAAGATCCACCCCGAAACAGACAACCACTACTGGAGCGCTATATCCCTCGAGTTAGCCCTGGCGACCGCTCCGGTTTGGCGGAGTGGCGTCCCAAATGTGTGGCTCCGTGGCGGGTGGGGAGGCCGAGGGACGAATCACTTATTATTATGGAGGAAAAACCCTTTCCACCACTAAAAAGATCCCGTCCGGACACCGGCGGGGGGAGAAAAGTGCATTGGCGCATGTAAGCGCTATTTAATTATGTCGTGCATAAAGGAAGGTGAAACCTTGAAAAAGGTTTCTCCTTTCTTAATTCGCAGAGTTTTGTCACAGATTGTGCCTGGGGACCCAAAGAGCGTGAAGAAGCTCCGGGATGGTACACTTCTTATAGAGACCCTGAACGATACACAAAGCGAAAAACTGCTTGCTATGGGAATGCTCCATGACATTCCGATTAAGGTGGAGGTGCACCGCACTCTTAACACCTGTCGGGGAGTCATCAGTCACTACGACCTCCTATACGTGGACATCGAAGAAATCAAGAGAGAAATGTTCTCTCAGGGAGTGACTGATTGTCGTCGACTCACTACAAGGCGCAACGGAGAAAACGTAAACAGCACCTCCGTGATCTTGACGTTTTCGCGTGATAGACTACCCGACAAGGTGTTTGTGGGCTATGAATCGGTACCAGTGAGGCCATTCATCCCAAATCCCGTGCGTTGTTTCAAATGCCAACGGTTCGGCCATGTCGCGTCGCGCTGCGAGGGTAAGGCCACCTGCCCGCGCTGTGGCAAAGACGCGCACGAGGATAAAGAGTGCTCTTCGGAACCTCTTTGTGTGAATTGCGAGGGTACACACCCAGTGTACTCTCGTGATTGCCCGAAGATGAAAGAAGAGAGGAAAGTCATGGAGATAAAAACCCTTGAAAAAATCCCATATGCGGAAGCGAGGAGAAAATACAGGGCGCTAATCGCTCCAACTTTCTCCCGGTCCTTTGCTTCCGTTGCAACCACGCAATGTGTAAAGTGTACCATCGCCACGCAGACGGAGATACCGAAAGAATCCCCAGTTGAAAACACGCAAGTGCCTAAACCCAAAAGGGTGAAGGATGGGAAGAGTAAGGTGGACAAGGAGCCACCTACTCCTGTGGGCCCTTCAAAGAAGAGCCCACAGAAAACCACCAAGGGGAACACGCCAAAAGGGCGTGAGAATACACCTTCCCCGCCGCCTCCAGTGAAGCCAAAGAGGCCGGAGGTAATTGAAGAGGACCAGAGTATCTCTGATACTGAGGTCTTCGCAAACGAGTGGAAGAGGAAACATCGCTTCAAGCGATAACCTCAATAGAGTTGGTCATCTCCCTTTTTATTCATCTTATTTATTTATATATTTATTTATTTATTTTAATTTAACACTTTAAATGTGTTCCATTCTGCAGTGGAACTGCAATGGCTTTTATCGGCACAAGGAGGAGCTGGCCATTTTAATCCAAGATTTTAAACCCTCTTGTATTTGTCTCCAGAGACCCATTTTAAGGCTGAAGATAAGGGTATTCTGAAGGGATTCACTGTTTTTAGAACGGATGACCTAAGTGGCCAACGAGCCCAAGGGGGAGTAGCAGTTGCGGCCCGTGAGGCCCTTTACACCTCGAGGGTCCAACTGAACTCTCCATTCCAGGCCGTCGCTGTCACGGTGCACACCCCTGAGAGGATGACGTTATGCAACGTGTATCTGCCAGAGGGTGCACCGGTGACTCGCCTGAACCTTGAAGCCCTTGTCCACCAGCTTCCTCAGCGTTCATTTTGATGGGAGATTTTAATGCCCATGATCCTCTCTGGGGAGGGCCAGAAACCCAAAGCAATAGGAGAGGTCGAATTTTATCCAACTTTATTGAGGATTTTAACCTGTTTTTATTAAATAGCGGCGAAAAAACCCGCTTTAACAGCTTCAATGGGGAATTCTCAGCAATAGATCTTTGTCTATGCTCGAGAAGTCTAGCCCCAAAGCTGAAAATGTCCACCCACAACGATCTCTGTGGGAGTGACCATTTTCCTCTTCTACTCGTTAAGGAAGACTCTTCGCCCACCATTTCAAAAACCTCCGGAAAAGTGGCGTATTAACCGTGCGGACTGGCACTTTTTAAGCGTACGTTTACATATAAACACGACGCAAGTTTCGACGCGTTGCACAACGTCGATAAACTAAGTTCAACGCTGTTGGCGGCAGCTACCAAAAGTATCCCTCGTACGTCCGGGAACATTAATCGAGCTCCTGTCCCTTGTGGAACGGGGAATGCGACCGGGCGATTCGGGCGAGGAAAAAAAGCATTAAATATTTTTAGAAAATATCCCACGGCAACTAATCTGGCATCGTACCGCCGCCTGAGAGCGCGAGCTCGAAGGGCCGTGAAGGAGGCCAAGAGGGCTTCCTGGATAGAATACGTCTCTACCATCAACCATCGCACGCCGCTTGGTCAGGTATTGGACAAAGTCAAGAAAATCTCCGGGGTCCAAGGGCTCATTTGTCATCTCGCCATTGCTTGTTGCTGGCCGGGTGGTTAATTCACCTGCCGAAATAAGCAAAATATTTGCCAGTCAGTTCGCGGCCAATAGCAGTGACGAGGGCTATGCCGCGGACTTTGCGAACCTGAAGAGGCGATGCGAGAGAGTCCCTCTCAATTTTGGTACAGGTCCTACAAGTGAATATTACAATGAGCCTTTCACGTCCTGGGAGCTTAAATCCGCCATCGAAGACTCCCATTACACCTCGCCAGGGGCGGACGAAATCCACAACGCATTTCTCCGGAACATTCCGGAAACTGCGATTGGGGAGGTCCTAAATCCCTCAACCAACTTTGGAACGAGGGCAGTTTTCCAAATGCTGGCGAGAGTCCATCGTGATACCAATCCCAAACAGGGCAAGGACAAAAATGACCCGAACAACTACCGTCCCATATCTCTCACCAGCTGCCTGTGCAAGGTGATGGAACGGATGGTAAACCGACGTCTCATGTGGTGCTTGGAGAGTCGACACCTGCCTCTCCGACGCTCAGTGCGCTTTCGGCGTGGCAGGTCCACGACAGACCATCTGGTGCGCACTGAGAACTTCATCCAGGAAGCCTTTCTCCACCGTCAACACGTCATAGCAGTCTTTTTCGACCTGGAGAAGGCCTATGATAGTGTGTGGCGATGGAGAATCCTCAACACGCTCCACAAGTGGGGATTTAGAGGCAACATGGCCCTATTTATCAGAAATTTTTTAACTAACCGCCTTTTTAAAGTAAGGACTGGGAAGCACTTATCCCGATCTTTTACACAGGAGAACGGGGTACCCCAGGGTTCAGTACTGAGCGTGACGTTATTTGCCATCGCCATCAACGACGTGGTGGAATGCATCAATGCCCCGGTGATGGCATCGCTCTATGTGGACGACTTAGCCATATTTTGCCGGTCGACACGACTGCCAAACGCTTCCAGGCAAGCCCAGGTGACTCTAAACAAACTGGGAGAGTGGTCGCGAAAGAACGGATTTCGTTTCTCCATGGAGAAAACGAAATGCGTGCACTTTCACCGTCTTCGCGGTTACCACGTTACCCCGACCCTAACCCTGTTGGGTAGGATTCTTCCATTTGTGGAGTCCGTCCGCTTTCTCGGCATGATCCTGGACCAAAAGCTGAACTGGCGGGAGCATATCCGCGTGTTACGCGAGAGGTGTCGCCAAACCCTCAACGTTTTAAAGTTTTTAACTCACTCCACTTGGGGAGCAGACCGCTCCACCATGCTTTTATTGTACAGAGGCTTGGTGCGATCCAAACTGGACTATGGTTCCATAGTGTATTCCTCAGGACGAGAGTCTTACTTGAGACCACTCACATGTGTCCACAATGCTGGGATACGGTTGGCCACCGGGGCATTTAGAACAAGCCCAGTCCCAAGCTTACTTGCAGACGCAGGGGAGCCTCCGTTGGAAACCCGCAGGATGATTTTAATGGGCAACTATGCCTGTAAAATTTTATCAGAGACAAACCACCCTTGTTTTAACATAGTTTTTAACCAACGGTTTTTAGACTTATTTAACAGGCGGAGAAGGGCAACTAGGCCCTTTGCCGTTCGTTTTAATGATTTTATTAATGAGGTAAATTTTACATTTCCTCAAATATGCCCCGTCTCCTATGCTAAGTATCCGCCTTGGTTAACACCAATGCCGGATATTAAACTCATTGCCAGTGCACGCCGCAAAGCCAAAACGACCGATTCCGAATACCAGCAGCTCTTCAGTGCCGTCCTCAGCTCACTTTCTGACTTTGTCCCAGTCTACACCGACGGGTCAAAGTCAGAATCTGCATGTGCCTATGCGGTCGTGTCCCACTACCATGGAGTCGTGAGGAAAAAACTGCACACTTCTTGCAGCATTTTCACAGCCGAGCTGTCAGCCATAAGGACGGCCCTAGGAGAAATAAAAGAAAGCAATGGCTCTTTCCTCATCTGCACCGACTCGTTGAGCGCCCTAAAATCTTTATCGGCCTTTGCACCTGTGCACCCGATAGTCCAGGAGATCCATTATACCCTGTTGTCCCTTCAGAGAAAGGGGAACAGGGTCTCCTTTATATGGACTCCTGGTCACGTCGGCATAAGAGGCAACGAAAAAGCTGACCAGGCAGCGAAGGATGCCCTTCGACAACCCGAGACCGACTCCACCTTGGTTCCAATGGAGGACGTGAAGGCCGCCTTGCGGAACTCGGTCCTGCATCAGTGGAAGGAGACTTGGCAGTCTATTCAAAATAATAAACTCAGGGCAATAAAACCGGTCGTTTCACCATGGTCCTCTTCCATCCGGAACATTCGGAGGGAAGAGGTCATGATTACGCGCCTGAGAATAGGACACTCTGCCCTCACTCATTCGTACCTCTTTGCGGAGGTAAAAGAACAGCCCCGCTGCAATGAGTGTTTCCAACCCCTGACCATAAAACATATCCTGACGGAATGTACAACATACCAAAGGGCCAGAGACATGTTGAAGATAAAGGGAGACTTAAAAAATATTTTAGGGGATGACTCTGGGTCTATAAATCGAGTCTTAACTTTTTTAAGGGCAACCGGTTTAATGGGGCAGCTTTGGCTTCGGAGCGCATAATTTTAATGCTTTTGATTTTAGCATTTTCCTTTTTTTTTTGTTTATTTTATTTATTTATATATTTATTCGTATTTATCTGTCTAGTTATTCCTAGTTTAAAAGGAACATAAGTTTTACGTAATGACAGTGGTGCAAAATGACCATAGCTGTCGACGCACCCTACAAACCCCTAAAACTACTACTACCAAAACCGGTCGTTTCACCATGGTCCTCTTCCATCCGGAACATTCAGAGGGAAGAGGTCATGATTACGCGCCTGAGAATAGGACACTCTGCCCTCACTCATTCGTACCTCTTTGCGGAGGTAAAAGAACAGCCCCGCTGCAATGAGTGTTTCCAACCCCTGACGATAAAACATATCCTGACGGAATGTACAACATACCAAAGGGCCAGAGACATGTTGAAGATAAGGGGAGACTTAAAAAATATTTTAGGGGATGACTCTGGGTCTATAAATCGAGTCTTAACTTTTTTAAGGGCAACTGGTTTAATGGGGCAGCTTTAGCTTCGGAGCGCATAATTTTAATGCTTTTGATTTTAGCATTTTCCTTTTTTATATATTTATTCGTATTTATTTGTTTACTTATTCCTAGTTTAAAAGGAACATAAGTTTTACGTAATGACAGTGGTGCAAAATGACCATAGCTGTCGACGCACCCTACAAACCCCTAAAACTACTACAAACCCCAAGCCAGCAAGGGATGCGTCCGGACAGTGCTGTGGATCCACTGTCTGTGAGCGGCCATACCATCTAGCCTGCGATCCGCCCAGGTGTTTGCCGTGCCTGGAGACCCGTAAGGGAGAGAAGGGGATCCTGGAGGGTGATCTTTCTGGTTCCCAGCAGGGTTTCGGATGCCCTGCATGGACCGGAGAGCGATATCCCTCTTCGGCCCCGGATTTCGCGTAAACGGGAGGCCGGGAGCTAGCCACTCCCGGTCAATCGGCTTCCGTCGCGTTTTTACTCCGGTGGCGAGTGCCAAGGTTGTGGGGGTCTGCGTAGGGAGGTCGGAGGTGTAAGGGTTTTGGTGGGCCCTTGCACCGAAGATCCACCCCGAAACAGACAACCACTACTGGAGCGCTATATCCCTCGAGTTAGCCCTGGCGACCGCTCCGGTTTGGCGGAGTGGCGTCCCAAATGTGTGGCTCCGTGGCGGGTGGGGAGGCCGAGGGACGAATCACTTATTATTATGGAGGAAAAACCCTTTCCACCACTAAAAAGATCCCGTCCGGACACCGGCGGGGGAGAAAAGTGCATTGGCGCATGTAAGCGCTATTTAATTATGTCGTGCATAAAGGAAGGTGAAACCTTGAAAAAGGTTTCTCCTTTCTTAATTCGCAGAGTTTTGTCACAGATTGTGCCTGGGGACCCAAAGAGCGTGAAGAAGCTCCGGGATGGTACACTTCTTATAGAGACCCTGAACGATACACAAAGCGAAAAACTGCTTGCTATGGGAATGCTCCATGACATTCCGATTAAGGTGGAGGTGCACCGCACTCTTAACACCTGTCGGGGAGTCATCAGTCACTACGACCTCCTATACGTGGACATCGAAGAAATCAAGAGAGAAATGTTCTCTCAGGGAGTGACTGATTGTCGTCGACTCACTACAAGGCGCAACGGAGAAAACGTAAACAGCACCTCCGTGATCTTGACGTTTTCGCGTGATAGACTACCCGACAAGGTGTTTGTGGGCTATGAATCGGTACCAGTGAGGCCATTCATCCCAAATCCCGTGCGTTGTTTCAAATGCCAACGGTTCGGCCATGTCGCGTCGCGCTGCGAGGGTAAGGCCACCTGCCCGCGCTGTGGCAAAGACGCGCACGAGGATAAAGAGTGCTCTTCGGAACCTCTTTGTGTGAATTGCGAGGGTACACACCCAGTGTACTCTCGTGATTGCCCGAAGATGAAAGAAGAGAGGAAAGTCATGGAGATAAAAACCCTTGAAAAAATCCCATATGCGGAAGCGAGGAGAAAATACAGGGCGCTAATCGCTCCAACTTTCTCCCGGTCCTTTGCTTCCGTTGCAACCACGCAATGTGTAAAGTGTACCATCGCCACGCAGACGGAGATACCGAAAGAATCCCCAGTTGAAAACACGCAAGTGCCTAAACCCAAAAGGGTGAAGGATGGGAAGAGTAAGGTGGACAAGGAGCCACCTACTCCTGTGGGCCCTTCAAAGAAGAGCCCACAGAAAACCACCAAGGGGAACACGCCAAAAGGGCGTGAGAATACACCTTCCCCGCCGCCTCCAGTGAAGCCAAAGAGGCCGGAGGTAATTGAAGAGGACCAGAGTATCTCTGATACTGAGGTCTTCGCAAACGAGTGGAAGAGGAAACATCGCTTCAAGCGATAACCTCAATAGAGTTGGTCATCTCCCTTTTTATTCATCTTATTTATTTATATATTTATTTATTTATTTTAATTTAACACTTTAAATGTGTTCCATTCTGCAGTGGAACTGCAATGGCTTTTATCGGCACAAGGAGGAGCTGGCCATTTTAATCCAAGATTTTAAACCCTCTTGTATTTGTCTCCAAGAGACCCATTTTAAGGCTGAAGATAAGGGTATTCTGAAGGGATTCACTGTTTTTAGAACGGATGACCTAAGTGGCCAACGAGCCCAAGGGGGAGTAGCAGTTGCGGCCCGTGAGGCCCTTTACACCTCGAGGGTCCAACTGAACTCTCCATTCCAGGCCGTCGCTGTCACGGTGCACACCCCTGAGAGGATGACGTTATGCAACGTGTATCTGCCAGAGGGTGCACCGGTGACTCGCCTGAACCTTGAAGCCCTTGTCCACCAGCTTCCTCAGCCGTTCATTTTGATGGGAGATTTTAATGCCCATGATCCTCTCTGGGGAGGGCCAGAAACCCAAAGCAATAGGAGAGGTCGAATTTTATCCAACTTTATTGAGGATTTTAACCTGTTTTTATTAAATAGCGGCGAAAAAACCCGCTTTAACAGCTTCAATGGGGAATTCTCAGCAATAGATCTTTGTCTATGCTCGAGAAGTCTAGCCCCAAAGCTGAAAATGTCCACCCACAACGATCTCTGTGGGAGTGACCATTTTCCTCTTCTACTCGTTAAGGAAGACTCTTCGCCCACCATTTCAAAACCTCCGGAAAAGTGGCGTATTAACCGTGCGGACTGGCCACTTTTTAAGCGTACGTTTACATATAAACACGACGCAAGTTTCGACGCGTTGCACAACGTCGATAAACTAAGTTCAACGCTGTTGGCGGCAGCTACCAAAAGTATCCCTCGTACGTCCGGGAACATTAATCGAGCTCCTGTCCCTTGGTGGAACGGGGAATGCGACCGGGCGATTCGGGCGAGGAAAAAAGCATTAAATATTTTTAGAAAATATCCCACGGCAACTAATCTGGCATCGTACCGCCGCCTGAGAGCGCGAGCTCGAAGGGCCGTGAAGGAGGCCAAGAGGGCTTCCTGGATAGAATACGTCTCTACCATCAACCATCGCACGCCGCTTGGTCAGGTATTGGACAAAGTCAAGAAAATCTCCGGGTCCAAGGGCTCATTTGTCATCTCGCCATTGCTTGTTGCTGGCCGGGTGGTTAATTCACCTGCCGAAATAAGCAAAATATTTGCCAGTCAGTTCGCGGCCAATAGCAGTGACGAGGGCTATGCCGCGGACTTTGCGAACCTGAAGAGGCGATGCGAGAGAGTCCCTCTCAATTTTGGTACAGGTCCTACAAGTGAATATTACAATGAGCCTTTCACGTCCTGGGAGCTTAAATCCGCCATCGAAGACTCCCATTACACCTCGCCAGGGGCGGACGAAATCCACAACGCATTTCTCCGGAACATTCCGGAAACTGCGATTGGGGAGGTCCTAAATACCCTCAACCAACTTTGGAACGAGGGCAGTTTTCCAAATGCCTGGCGAGAGTCCATCGTGATACCAATCCCAAAACAGGGCAAGGACAAAAATGACCCGAACAACTACCGTCCCATATCTCTCACCAGCTGCCTGTGCAAGGTGATGGAACGGATGGTAAACCGACGTCTCATGTGGTGCTTGGAGAGTCGACACCTGCTCTCCGACGCTCAGTGCGGCTTTCGGCGTGGCAGGTCCACGACAGACCATCTGGTGCGCACTGAGAACTTCATCCAGGAAGCCTTTCTCCACCGTCAACACGTCATAGCAGTCTTTTTCGACCTGGAGAAGGCCTATGATAGTGTGTGGCGATGGAGAATCCTCAACACGCTCCACAAGTGGGGATTTAGAGGCAACATGGCCCTATTTATCAGAAATTTTTTAACTAACCGCCTTTTTAAAGTAAGGACTGGGAAGCACTTATCCCGATCTTTTACACAGGAGAACGGGGTACCCCAGGGTTCAGTACTGAGCGTGACGTTATTTGCCATCGCCATCAACGACGTGGTGGAATGCATCAATGCCCCGGTGATGGCATCGCTCTATGTGGACGACTTAGCCATATTTTGCCGGTCGACACGACTGCCAAACGCTTCCAGGCAAGCCCAGGTGACTCTAAACAAACTGGGAGAGTGGTCGCGAAAGAACGGATTTCGTTTCTCCATGGAGAAAACGAAATGCGTGCACTTTCACCGTCTTCGCGGTTACCACGTTACCCCGACCCTAACCCTGTTGGGTAGGATTCTTCCATTTGTGGAGTCCGTCCGCTTTCTCGGCATGATCCTGGACCAAAAGCTGAACTGGCGGGAGCATATCCGCGTGTTACGCGAGAGGTGTCGCCAAACCCTCAACGTTTTAAAGTTTTTAACTCACTCCACTTGGGGAGCAGACCGCTCCACCATGCTTTTATTGTACAGAGGCTTGGTGCGATCCAAACTGGACTATGGTTCCATAGTGTATTCCTCAGGACGAGAGTCTTACTTGAGACCACTCACATGTGTCCACAATGCTGGGATACGGTTGGCCACCGGGGCATTTAGAACAAGCCCAGTCTCAAGCTTACTTGCAGACGCAGGGGAGCCTCCGTTGGAAACCCGCAGGATGATTTTAATGGGCAACTATGCCTGTAAAATTTTATCGGATACAATCCACCCTTGTTTTAACATAGTTTTTAACCAACGGTTTTTAGACTTATTTAACAGGCGGAGAAGGGCAACTAGGCCCTTTGCCGTTCGTTTTAATGATTTTATTAATGAGGTAAATTTTACATTTCCTCAAATATGCCCCGTCTCCTATGCTAAGTATCCGCCTTGGTTAACACCAATGCCGGATATTAAACTCATTGCCTGTGCACGCCGCAAAGCCAAAACGACCGATTCCGAATACCAGCAGCTCTTCAGTGCCGTCCTCAGCTCACTTTCTGACTTTGTCCCAGTCTACACCGACGGGTCAAAGTCAGAATCTGCATGTGCCTATGCGGTCGTGTCCCACTACCATGGAGTCGTGAGGAAAAAACTGCACACTTCTTGCAGCATTTTCACAGCCGAGCTGTCAGCCATAAGGACGGCCCTAGGAGAAATAAAAGAAAGCAATGGCTCTTTCCTCATCTGCACCGACTCGTTGAGCGCCCTAAAATCTTTATCGGCCTTTGCACCTGTGCACCCGATAGTCCAGGAGATCCATTATACCCTGTTGTCCCTTCAGAGAAAGGGGAACAGGGTCTCCTTTATATGGACTCCTGGTCACGTCGGCATAAGAGGCAACGAAAAAGCTGACCAGGCAGCGAAGGATGCCCTTCGACAACCCGAGACCGACTCCACCTTGGTTCCAATGGAGGACGTGAAGGCCGCCTTGCGGAACTCGGTCCTGCATCAGTGGAAGGAGACTTGGCAGTCTATTCAAAATAATAAACTCAGGGCAATAAAACCGGTCGTTTCACCATGGTCCTCTTCCATCCGGAACATTCGGAGGGAAGAGGTCATGATTACGCGCCTGAGAATAGGACACTCTGCCCTCACTCATTCGTACCTCTTTGCGGAGGTAAAAGAACAGCCCCGCTGCAATGAGTGTTTCCAACCCCTGACCATAAAACATATCCTGACGGAATGTACAACATACCAAAGGGCCAGAGACATGTTGAAGATAAAGGGAGACTTAAAAAATATTTTAGGGGATGACTCTGGGTCTATAAATCGAGTCTTAACTTTTTTAAGGGCAACCGGTTTAATGGGGCAGCTTTAGCTTCGGAGCGCATAATTTTAATGCTTTTGATTTTAGCATTTTCCTTTTTTTTTTGTTTATTTTATTTAATTATATATTTATTCGTATTTATCTGTCTAGTTATTCCTAGTTTAAAAGGAACATAAGTTTTACGTAATGACAGTGGTGCAAAATGACCATAGCTGTCGACGCACCCTACAAACCCCTAAAACTACTACTACCAAAACCGGTCGTTTCACCATGGTCCTCTTCCATCCGGAACATTCGGAGGGAAGAGGTCATGATTACGCGCCTGAGAATAGGACACTCTGCCCTCACTCATTCGTACCTCTTTGCGGAGGTAAAAGAACAGCCCCGCTGCAATGAGTGTTTCCAACCCCTGACCATAAAACATATCCTGACGGAATGTACAACATACCAAAGGGCCAGAGACATGTTGAAGATAAAGGGAGACTTAAAAAATATTTTAGGGGATGACTCTGGGTCTATAAATCGAGTCTTAACTTTTTTAAGGGCAACTGGTTTAATGGGGCAGCTTTAGCTTCGGAGCGCATAATTTTAATGCTTTTGATTTTAGCATTTTCCTTTTTTATATATTTATTCGTATTTATTTGTTTACTTATTCCTAGTTTAAAAGGAACATAAGTTTTACGTAATGACAGTGGTGCAAAATGACCATAGCTGTCGACGCACCCTACAAACCCCTAAAACTACTACAAACCCCAAGCCAGCAAGGGATGCGTCCGGACATTGCTGTGGATCCACTGTCTGTGAGCGGCCATTCCATCTAGCCTGCGATCCGCCCAGGTGTTTGCCGTGCCTGGAGACCCGTAAGGGAGAGAAGGGGATCCTGGAGGGTGATCTTTCTGGTTCCCAGCAGGGTTTCGGATGCCCTGCATGGACCGGAGAGCGATATCCCTCTTCGGCCCCGGATTTCGCGTAAACGGGAGGCCGGGAGCTAGCCACTCCCGGTCAATCGGCTTCCGTCGCGTTTTTACTCCGGTGGCGAGTGCCAAGGTTGTGGGGGTCTGCGTAGGGAGGTCGGAGGTGTAAGGGTTTTGGTGGGCCCTTGCACCGAAGATCCACCCCGAAACAGACAACCACTACTGGAGCGCTATATCCCTCGAGTTAGCCCTGGCGACCGCTCCGGTTTGGCGGAGTGGCGTCCCAAATGTGTGGCTCCGTGGCGGGTGGGGAGGCCGAGGGACGAATCACTTATTATTATGGAGGAAAAACCCTTTCCACCACTAAAAAGATCCCGTCCGGACACCGGCGGGGGAGAAAAGTGCATTGGCGCATGTAAGCGCTATTTAATTATGTCGTGCATAAAGGAAGGTGAAACCTTGAAAAAGGTTTCTCCTTTCTTAATTCGCAGAGTTTTGTCACAGATTGTGCCTGGGGACCCAAAGAGCGTGAAGAAGCTCCGGGATGGTACACTTCTTATAGAGACCCTGAACGATACACAAAGCGAAAAACTGCTTGCTATGGGAATGCTCCATGACATTCCGATTAAGGTGGAGGTGCACCGCACTCTTAACACCTGTCGGGGAGTCATCAGTCACTACGACCTCCTATACGTGGACTTCGAAGAAATCAAGAGAGAAATGTTCTCTCAGGGAGTGACTGATTGTCGTCGACTCACTACAAGGCGCAACGGAGAAAACGTAAACAGCACCTCCGTGATCTTGACGTTTTCGCGTGATAGACTACCCGACAAGGTGTTTGTGGGCTATGAATCGGTACCAGTGAGGCCATTCATCCCAAATCCCGTGCGTTGTTTCAAATGCCAACGGTTCGGCCATGTCGCGTCGCGCTGCGAGGGTAAGGCCACCTGCCCGCGCTGTGGCAAAGACGCGCACGAGGATAAAGAGTGCTCTTCGGAACCTCTTTGTGTCAATTGCGAGGGTACACACCCAGTGTACTCTCGTGATTGCCCGAAGATGAAAGAAGAGAGGAAAGTCATGGAGATAAAAACCCTTGAAAAATCCCATATGCGGAAGCGAGGAGAAAATACAGGGCGCTAATCGCTCCAACTTTCTCCCGGTCCTTTGCTTCCGTTGCAACCACGCAATGTGTAAAGTGTACCATCGCCACGCAGACGGAGATACCGAAAGAATCCCCAATTGAAAACACGCAAGTGCCTAAACCCAAAAGGGTAAAGGACACAAAGAACAAGGTGGACAAGGAGCCACCTACTCCTGTGGGCCCTTCAAAGAAGAGCCCACAAAAAACCACCAAGGGGAACACGCCAAAAGGGCGTGAGAATACACCTTCCCCGCCGCCTCCAGTCAAGCCAAAGAAGCCGGAGGTAATTGAAGAGGACCAGAGTATCTCTGATACTGAGGTCTTCGCAAACGAGTGGAAGAGGAAACATCGCTTCAAGCGATAACCTCAATAGAGTTAGTCATCTCCCTTTTTAGTCATCTTATTTATTTATATATTTATTTATTTATTTATTTTAATTTAACACTTTAAATGTGTTCCATTCTGCAGTGGAACTGCAATGGCTTTTATCGGCACAAGGAGGAGCTGGCCATTTTAATCCAAGATTTTAAACCCCCTTGTATTTGTCTCCAAGAGACCCATCTTAAGGCTGAAGATAAGGGTATTCTGAAGGGGTTCACTGTTTATAGAACGGATGACCTAAGTGGCCAACGAGCCCAAGGGGGAGTAGCAGTTGCGGCCCGTGAGGCCCTTTACACCTCGCGAGTCCAACTGAACTCTCCATTCCAGGCCGTCGCTGTCACGGTGCACACCCCTGAGAGGATGACGTTATGCAACGTGTATCTGCCAGAGGGTGCACCGGTGACCCGCCTGAACCTTGAAGCCCTTGTGCACCAGCTTCCTCAGCCGTTCATTTTGATGGGAGATTTTAATGCCCATGATCCTCTCTGGGGAGGTCCAGAAACCCAAAGCAATAGGAGAGGTCGAATTTTATCCAACTTTATTGAGGATTTTAACCTGTTTTTATTAAATAGCGGCGAAAAAACCCGCTTTAACAGCTTCAATGGGGAATTCTCAGCAATAGATCTTTGTCTATGCTCGAGAAGTCTAGCCCCAAAGCTGAAAATGTCCACCCACAACGATCTCTGTGGGAGTGACCATTTTCCTCTTCTACTCGTTAAAGAAGACTCTTCGCCCACCATTTCAAAACCTCCGGAAAAGTGGCGTATTAACCGTGCGGACTGGCCACTTTTCAAGCGCACGTTTACATATAAACACGACGCAAGTTTCGACGCGTTGCAAAACGTCGATAAACTAAGTTCAACGCTGTTGGCGGCAGCTACCAAAAGTATCCCTCGTACGTCCGGGAACATTAATCGAGCTCCTGTCCCTTGGTGGAACGGGGAATGCGACCGGGCGATTCGGGCGAGGAAAAAAGCATTGAGTATTTTTAGAAAATATCCCACGGCAACTATTCTGGCATCGTACCGCCGTCTGAGAGCGCGAGCGCGAAGGGCCGTGAAGGAGGCCAAGAGGGCTTCCTGGATAGAATACGTCTCTACCATCAACCATCGCACGCAACTTGGTCAGGTATGGGACAAAGTGAAGAAAATCTCCGGGTCCAAGGGCTCATTTGTCATCTCGCCATTGCTTGTTGCTGGCCGGGTGGTTAATTCACCTGCCGAAATAAGCAACATATTTGCCAGTCAGTTCGCGGCCAATAGCAGTGACGAGGGCTATGCCGCGGATTTTGCGAACCTGAAGAGGCGATGAGAGAGAGTCCCTCTCAATTTTGGTGCAGGTCCTACAAGCGAATATTACAATGAGCCTTTCACGTCCTGGGAGCTTAAATCCGCCATCGAAGACTCCCATTACACCTCGCCAGGGGCGGAGGAAATCCACAACGCATTTCTCCGGAACATTCCGGAAACTGCGATTGGGGAGGTCCTAAATACCCTCAACCAACTTTGGAACGAGGGCAGTTTTCCTAATGCCTGGCGAGAGTCCATCGTGATACCAATCCCAAAACAGGGCAAGGACAAAAATGACCCGAACAACTACCGTCCCATATCTCTCACCAGCTGCCTGTGCAAGGTGATGGAACGGATGGTAAACCGACGTCTCATGTGGTGCTTGTAGAGTCGACACCTGCTCTCCGACGCTCAGTGCGGCTTTCGGCGTGGCAGGTCCACGACAGACCATCTAATGCGCTCTGAGAACTTCATCCAGGAAGCCTTTCTCCACCGTCAACACGTCATAGCAGTCTTCTTCGACCTGAAGAAGGCCTATGATAGTGTGTGGCGATGGAGAATCCTCAACACGCTCCACAAGTGGGGATTTAGAGGCAACATGGCCCTATTTATCAGGAATTTTTTAACTAACCGCCTTTTTAAAGTAAGGACTGGGAAGCACTTATCCCGATCTTTTACACAGGAGAACGGGGTACCCCAGGGTTCAGTACTGAGCGTGACGTTATTTGCCATCGCCATCAACGACGTGGTGGAATGCATCAATGGTGATGGCATCGCTCTATGTGGACGACCTAGCCATATTTTGCCGGTCGACACGACTGCCAAACGCTTCCAGGCAAGCCCAGGTGACTCTAAACAAACTGGGAGAGTGGTCGCGAAAGAACGGATTTTGTTTCTCCATGGAGAAAACGAAATGCGTGCACTTTCACCGTGTTCGCGGTTACCACGTTAACCCGACCCTAACCCTGTTGGGTAGGCTTCTCCCATTTGTGGAGTCCGTCCGCTTTCTCGGCATGATCCTGGACCAAAAGCTGAACTGGCGGGAGCATATCCGCGTGTTACGCGAGAGGTGTCGCCAAACCCTCAACGTTTTAAAGTTTTTAACTCACTCCGCTTGGGGAGCAGACCGCACCAGCATGCTTTTATTGTACAGAGGCTTGGTGCGATCCAAACTGGACTATGGTTCCATAGTGTATTCCTCAGGACGAGAGTCTTACTTGAGACCACTCACATGTGTCCACAATGCTGGGATACGGTTGGCCACCGGGGCATTTAGAACAAGCCTAGTCTCAAGCTTACTTGCAGACGCAGGGGAGCCTCCGTTGGAAACCCGCAGGATGATTTTAATGGGCAACTATGCCTGTAAAATTTTATCGGATACAATCCACCCTTGTTTTAACATAGTTTTTAACCAACGGTTTTTAGACTTATTTAACAGGCGGAGAAGGGCAACTAGGCCCTTTGCCGTTCGTTTTAATGATTTTATTAATGAGGTAAATTTTACATTTCCTCAAATATGCCCCGTCTCCTATGCTAAGTATCCGCCTTGGTTAACACCAATGCCGGATATTAAACTCATTGCCTGTGCACGCCGCAAAGCCAAAACGACCGATTCCGAATACCAGCAGCTCTTCAGTGCCGTCCTCAGCTCACTTTCTGACTTTGTCCCAGTCTACACCGACGGGTCAAAGTCAGAATCTGCATGTGCCTATGCGGTCGTGTCCCACTACCATGGAGTCGTGAGGAAAAAACTGCACACTTCATGCGGCATTTTCACAGCCGAGCTGTTAGCCATAAGGACGGCCCTAGGAGAAATAAAAGAAAGCAATGGCTCTTTCCTCATCTGCACAGACTCGTCGAGCGCCCTGAAATCTTTATCGGTCTTTGCACCTGTGCACCCGATAGTCCAGGAGATCCATTATACCCTGTTGTCCCTTCAGAGAAAGGGGAACAGGGTCTCCTTTATATGGACTCCTGGTCACGTCGGCATAAGAGGTAACGAAAAAGCTGACCAGGCAGCGAAGGATGCCCTTCGACAACCCGAGACCGACTCCGACTTGGTTCCAATGGAGGACGTAAAGGCCGCCTTGCGGAACTCGGTCCTGCATCAGTGGAAGGAGACTTGGCAGTCTCTGCAAAATAATAAACTCAGGGCAATAAAACCGGTCGTTTCACCATGGTCCTCTTCCATCCGGAAAATTCGGAGGGAAGAGGTCATGATTACGCGCCGGAGAATAGGACACTCTGCCCTCACTCATTCGTACCTCTTTTCGGAGGTAAAAGAACAGCCCCGCTGCAATGAGTGTTTCCAACCCCTGACGATAAAACATATCCTGACGGAATGTACAACATACCAAAGGGCCAGAGACATGTTGAAGATAAGGGGAGACTTAAGAAATATTTTAGGGGATGACTCTGGGTCTATAAACCGAGTCTTAAGTTTTTTAAGGTATACTGGTTTAATGGGGCAGCTTTAGCTTTGGAGCTCATAATTTTAATGCTTTTGATTTTAGCATTTTCCTTTTTTTTTTGTTTATATTATTTATTTATATATTTATTCGTATTTATTTGTTTACTTATTCCTAGTTTAAAAGGTACATAAGTTTTACGTTATGACAGTGGTGCAAAATGACCATAGCTGTCGACGCACCCTACAAACTCCTAAAACTACTCCCCACTACCATGGAGTCGTGAGGAAAAAACTGCACACTTCTTGCAGCATTTTCACAGCCGAGCTGTCAGCCATAAGGACGGCCCTAGGAGAAATAAAAGAAAGCAATGGCTCTTTCCTCATCTGCACAGACTCGTTGAGCGCCCTAAAATCTTTATCGGTCTTTGCACCTGGGCACCCGATAGTCCAGGAGATCCATTATACCCTGTTGTCCCTGCAGAGAAAGGGGAACAGGGTCTCCTTTATATGGACTCCTGGTCACGTCGGCATAAGAGGTAACGAAAAAGCTGACCAGGCAGCGAAGGATGCCCTTCGAAAACCCGAGACCGACTCCACCTTGGTTCCAATGGAGGACGTAAAGGCCGCCTTGCGGAACTCGGTCCTGCATCAGTGGAAGGAGACTTGGCAGTCTCTGCAAAATAATAAACTCAGGGCAATAAAACCGGTCGTTTCACCATGGTCCTCTTCCATCCGGAACATTCGGAGGGAAGAGGTCATGATTACGCGCCTGAGAATAGGACACTCTGCCCTCACTCATTCGTACCTCTTTGCGGAGGTAAAAGATCAGCCCCGCTGCAATGAGTGTTTCCAACCCTTGATGATAAAACATATCCTGACGGAATGTACAACATACCAAAGGGCCAGAGACATGTTGAAGATAAGGGGAGACTTAAGAAATATTTTAGGGGATGACTCTGGGTCTATAAACCGAGTCTTAAGTTTTTTAAGGTATACTGGTTTAATGGGGCAGCTTTAACTTTGTAGCTCATAATTTTAATGCTTTTGATTTTAGCATTTTCCTTTTTTTTTTTTGTTTAATTTATTTATTTATATATTTATTCGTATTTATTTGTTTACTTATTCCTAGTTTAAAAGGAACATAAGTTTTACGTTATGACAGTGGTGCAAAATGACCATAGCTGTCGACGCACCCTACAAACTCCTAAAACTACTACTACTCTTTTTCTCTTGTCGCTCTTTGCCTCTTTTCCGTTCCTCGGAGGGCCCTTCCTCCTGAACTTAACTTTTCGCCCGGCGTGGGCTCTTTGTCAATTCCTCTTCTCCGTCTGGAATTAACGCCGGGTGCAGCCAATCGGTCACGAAGTTTTCTGTCAGTTGACGGGTCCGTTCCTCGGCCAATCCTAAGATGGCTCTGGATAGGATTCCGTCCAATGCGCTACATAATTCGGCGGCCTTTTCCCCTTTGGGCGTTCCGATATCGAGCGCTTTTTGAAAGATTCCCCTCTGCCAGTGTCGCAGTTCTCCTCGCGGATCATGCGGGATCTGGCGAGGGTTCTCCTTCGTCAAGTCCATGGGGGTTGCCTCGATGTTCTCCGAGTTCGACTCGATATCGGGTACCAGTTCAAGTTTTTCTGCATCTGCCGTTCCGAGATCTGAGCATCCTGGAGGCGTCTGCGTACTTCGCTCGTCTTGGTCCCCGATAGAGGCTTGCGTCAAGTCCAGTTTTCGCTCCCTACCGAGCATGGTCCGTCTTCATGAACGCACCTGGGCCGGAGTCTTAGACCCCAAAGCCTCAGCAATGCGAATGTTCACGCGGCGGTCTCCAGAGAATTTCTTGCTCAAAACGGAGAGTTTCGCACACTCTTCCTCGGTCCATTGATAGTCCTTACGTCCCGATTCTTTGAGAACCTTCGGAACAAGGCACGACCGGAGAC
>NW_027286614.1:587500-607500 GCF_022747635.1 Hetaerina americana | reverse complement strand
GATCGTTCACAAGATCTTTAGAACTAAGGGTCCTGCCTTTGATTGTCAAGGCTTTTTCCGCCCACCTAAGCCTTGACTGGACCCACCCATGATGGAAGATGGCTTTCGCCACTCCATAACTTGAGGTCTCGAGAGAGGAGAGCCGTCGCAACATGAGAGACAGGCCCCCTGCGGGTAGGGGGTTAGAGAATACTCCCGCAGTATCCCTGCTTGTCGTGAGAGGCGACTAAAAGGGCGGGGAGAAAACCCCGAAAACAAACCCCAAGCCAGCAAGGGATGCGTCCGGACAGTGCTGTGGATCCACTGTCTGTGAGCGGCCATACCATCTGGCCTGCGATCCGCCCAGGTGTTTGCCGTGCCTGGAGACCCGTAAGGGAGAAAAGGGGATCCTGGAGGGTGAGCTTTCTGGTTCCCAGCAGGGTGTCGGATGCCCTGTATGGACCGGGGAGTGATACCCCTCTTCGGCCCCGGATTTCGTGTAAACGGGAGGCCGGGAGCTAGCCACTCCCGGTCAATCGGCTTCCGTCCCGTTTTCGCTCCGGTGGCGAGTGCCAAGGCTGTGGGGGTCTGCGTAGGGAGGTCGGAGATGTAAGGTATTTGGTGGGCCCTTGCACTGAAGATCCACCCCGAAAAAGACAACCACTCCTGAAGCGCTATATCCCTCGAGTTAGCCCTGGCGACCGCTCCGGTTTGGCGGAGTGGCGTCCCAAATGTGTGGCTCCGTGGCGGGTGGGGAGGCCGAGGGACGAATAATTAATTATTATGGAGGAAAAACCCTTTCCACCACTAAAAAGATCCCGTCCGGACACCGGCGGGGGAGAAAAGTGTATCGGCGCATGTAAGCGCTATTTAATTATGTCTTGTGCAAAGGAAGGTGAGACCTTGAAAAAGGTTTCTCCCTTCTTAATTCGCAGAGTGTTATCACAGATTGTGCCTGGGGACCCAAAGAGCGTGAAGAAGCTCAGGGATGGTACACTACTTATAGAGACCCTGAACGACACACAGAGCGAAAAACTACTTGCTATGGGAACGCTCCATGACATTCCGATTAAGGTGGAGGTGCACCGCACTCTTAACACCTGTCGGGGAGTCATCAGTCACTACGACCTTCTATACGTGGACATCGAAGAAAACAAGAGAGAAATGTTTTCTCAGGGAGTGACTGATTATCGTCGACTCACCACGAGGCGCAACGGAGAAAACGTAAACAGCACCTCCGTGATCTTGACGTTTGCGCGTGATAGACTACCCGACAAGGTGTTTGTGGGCTATGAATCGGTACCAGTGAGGCCATTCATCCCAAATCCCGTGCGTTGTTTCAAATGCCAACGGTTCGGCCATGTCGCGTCGCGTTGCGAGGGTAAGGCCACCTGCCCGCGCTGTGGCAAAGACGCGCACGAGGATAAAGAGTGCTCTTCGGAACCTCTTTGTGTCAATTGCGAGGGTACACACCCAGTGTACTCTCGTGATTGCCCGAAGATGAAAGAAGAGAGGAAAGTCATGGAGATAAAAACACTGGAAAAAATCCCATATGCGGAAGCGAGGAGAAAATACAGGGCGCTAATCGCTCCAACTTTCTCCCGGTCCTTTGCTTCCGTTGCAACCACGGAATGTGTAAAGTGTACCATCGCCACGCAGACGGAGATACCGAAAGAATCCCCAGTTGAAAACACGCAAGTGCCTAAACCCAAAAGGGTGAAGGATGGGAAGAGTAAGGTGGACAAGGAGCCACCTACTCCTGTGGGCCCTTCAAAGAAATGCCCACAGAAAACCACCAAGGGGAACACGCCAAAAGGGCGTGAGAATACACCTTCCCCGCCGCCTCCAGTGAAGCCAAAGAGGCCGGAGGTAATTGAAGAGGACCAGAGTATCTCTGATACTGAGGTCTTCGCAAACGAGTGGAAGAGGAAACATCGCTTCAAGCGATAACCTCAATAGAGTTGGTCATCTCCCTTTTTAGTCATCTTATTTATTTATATATTTATTTATTTATTTTAATTTAACACTTTAAATGTGTTCCATTCTGCAGTGGAACTGCAATGGCTTTTATCGGCACAAGGAGGAGCTGGCCATTTTAATCCAAGATTTTAAACCCTCTTGTATTTGTCTCCAAGAGACCCATTTTAAGGCTGAAGATAAGGGTATTCTGAAGGGATTCACTGTTTTTAGAACGGATGACCTAAGTGGCCAACGAGCCCAAGGGGGAGTAGCAGTTGCGGCCCGTGAGGCCCTTTACACCTCGCGAGTCCAACTGAACTCTCCATTCCAGGCCGTCGCTGTCACGGTGCACACCCCTGAGAGGATGACGTTATGCAACGTGTATCTGCCAGAGGGTGCACCGGTGACCCGCCTGAACCTTGAAGCCCTTGTCCACCAGCTTCCTCAGCCGTTCATTTTGATGGGAGATTTTAATGCCCATGATCCTCTCTGGGGAGGGCCAGAAACCCAAAGCAATAGGAGAGGTCGAATTTGATCCAACTTTATTGAGGATTTTAACCTGTTTTTATTAAATAGCGGCGAAAAAACCCGCTTTAACAGCTTCAATGGGGAATTCTCAGCAATAGATCTTTGTCTATGCTCGAGAAGTCTAGCCCCAAAGTTGAAAATGTCCACCCACAACGATCTCTGTGGGAGTGACCATTTTCCTCTTCTACTCGTTAAGGAAGACTCTTCGCCCACCATTTCAAAACCTCCGGAAAAGTGGCGTATTAACCGTGCGGACTGGCCACTTTTTAAGCGTACGTTTACATATAAACACGACGCAAGTTTCGACGCGTTGCACAACGTCGATAAACTAAGTTCAACGCTGTTGGCGGCAGCTACCAAAAGTATCCCTCGTACGTCCGGGAACATTAATCGAGCTCCTGTCCCTTGGTGGAACGGGGAATGCGACCGGGCGATCCGGGCGATCCGGGCGAGGAAAAAAGCATTAAATATTTTTAGAAAATATCCCACGGCAACTAATCTGGCATCGTACCGCCGCCTGAGAGCGCGAGCTCGAAGGGCCGTGAAGGAGGCCAAGAGGGCTTCCTGGATAGAATACGTCTCTACCATCAACCATCGCACGCCACTTGGTCAGGTATGGGACAAAGTGAAGAAAATCTCCGGGTCAAAGGGCTCATTTGTCATCTCCCCATTGCTTGTTGCTGGCCGGGTGGTTAATTCACCTGCCGAAATAAGCAACATATTTGCCAGTCAGTTCGCGGCCAATAGCAGTGACGTGGGCTATACCGCGGACTTTGTGTACAGGAAGAGGCGATGCGAGAGAGTCCCTCTCAAATTTGGTGCAGGTCCTACACGGGAATATTACAATGAGCCTTTCACGTCCTGGGAGCTTAAATCCGCCATCGAAGACTCCCATTACACCTCGCCAGGGGCGGACGAAATCCACAACGCATTTCTCCGGAACATTCCGGAAACTGCGATTGGGGAGGTCCTAAATACCCTCAACCAACTTTGGAACGAGGGCAGTTTTCCAAATGCCTGGCGAGAGTCCATCGTGATACCAATCCCAAAACAGGGCAAGGACCAAAATGACCCGAACAACTACCGTCCCATATCTCTCACCAGCTGCCTGTGCAAGGTGATGGAACGGATGGTAAACCGACGTCTCATGTGGTGCTTGGAGAGTCGACACCTGCTCTCCGACGCTCAGTGCGGCTTTCGGCGTGGCAGGTCCACGACAGACCATCTGGTGCGCACTGAGAACTTCATCCAGGAAGCCTTTCTCCACCGTCAACACGTCATAGCAGTCTTCTTCGACCTGGAGAAGGCCTATGATAGTGTGTGGCGATGGAGAATCCTCAACACGCTCCACAAGTGGGGATTTAGAGGCAACATGGCCCTATTTATCAGAAATTTTTTAACTAACCGCCTTTTTAAAGTAAGGACTGGGAAGCACTTATCCCGATCTTTTACACAGGAGAACGGGGTACCCCAGGGTTCAGTACTGAGCGTGACGTTATTTGCCATCGCCATCAACGACGTGGTGGAATGCATCAATGCCCCGGTGATGGCATCGCTCTATGTGGACGACTTAGCCATATTTTGCCGGTCGACACGACTGCCAAACGCTTCCAGGCAAGCCCAGGTGACTCTAAACAAACTGGGAGAGTGGTCGCGAAAGAACGGATTTCGTTTCTCCATGGAGAAAACGAAATGCGTGCACTTTCACCGTCTTCGCGGTTACCACGTTACCCCGACCCTAACCCTGTTGGGTAGGATTCTTCCATTTGTGGAGTCCGTCCGCTTTCTCGGCATGATCCTGGACCAAAAGCTGAACTGGCGGGAGCATATCCGCGTGTTACGCGAGAGGTGTCGCCAAACCCTCAACGTTTTAAAGTTTTTAACTCACTCCACTTGGGGAGCAGACCGCACCACCATGCTTTTATTGTACAGAGGCTTGGTGCGATCCAAATTGGACTATGGTTCCATAGTTTATTCCTCAGGACGAGAGTCTTACTTGAGACCACTCACATGTGTCCACAATGCTGGGATACGGTTGGCCACCGGGGCATTTAGAACAAGCCCAGTCCTAAGCCTACTTGCAGACGCAGGGGAGCCTCCGTTGGAAACCCGCAGGATGATTTTAATGGGCAACTATGCCTGTAAAATTTTATCAGAGACAATCCACCCTTGTTTTAACATAGTTTTTAACCAACGGTTTTTAGACTTATTTAACAGGCGGAGAAGGGCAACTAGACCCTTTGCCGTTCGTTTTAATGATTTTATTAATGAGGTAAATTTTACATTTCCTCAAATATGCCCCGTCTCCTATGCTAAGTATCCGCCTTGGTTAACACCAATGCCGGATATTAAACTCATTGCCAGTGCACGCCGCAAAGCCAAAACGACCGATTCCGAATACCAGCAGCTCTTCAGTGCCGTCCTCAGCTCACTTTCTGACTTTGTCCCAGTCTACACCGACGGGTCAAAGTCAGAATCTGCGTGTGCCTATGCAGTCGTGTCCCACTACCATGGAGTCGTGAGGAAAAAACTGCACACTTCTTGCAGCATTTTTACAGCCGAGCTGTCAGCCATAAGGACGGCCCTAGGAGAAATAAAAGAAAGCAATGGCTCTTTCCTCATCTGCACCGACTCGTTGAGCGCCCTAAAATCTTTATCGGTCTTTGCACCTGTGCACCCGATAGTCCAGGAGATCCATTATACCCTGTTGTCCCTTCAGAGAAAGGGGAACAGGGTCTCCTTTATATGGACTCCTGGTCACGTCGGCATAAGAGGCAACGAAAAAGCTGACCAGGCAGCGAAGGATGCCCTTCGACAACCCGAGACCGACTCCACCTTGGTCCCAATGGAGGACGTGAAGGCCGCCTTGCGGAACTCGGTCCTGCATCAGTGGAAGGAGACTTGGCAGTCTCTGCAAAATAATAAACTCAGGGCAATAAAACCGGTCGTTTCACCATGGTCCTCTTCCATCCGGAACATTCGGAGGGAAGAGGTCATGATTACGCGCCTGAGAATAGGACACTCTGCCCTCACTCATTCGTACCTCTTTGCGGAGGTAAAAGAACAGCCCCGCTGCAATGAGTGTTTCCAACCCCTTACGATAAAACATATCCTGACGGAATGTACAAGATACCAAAGGGCCAGAGACATGTTGAAGATAAGGGGAGACTTAAAAAATATTTTAGGGGATGACTCTGGGTCTATTAACCGAGTCCTAAGTTTTTTAAGGTCAACCGGTTTAATGGGGCAGCTTTAGCTTTGGAGCTCATAATTTTAATGCTTTTGATTTTAACAATTATTTATTTATTTATATTTAACCGTATTTATTTATTTATTATTCCTAAGTAAAAAGGAATTTTAGTTTTATATGTAATGAGTGGTGCAAAATGACCTTAGCTGTCGACGCACCCTAAAACCCAAAACTACTACTACTACTACTCCTCTTAATAGGCCCTTCTTAAATCCCAGGTCCACTAGGTGTTCAGCGGATTTGTTGTACCTCACTCCCCTCCAAGAGATTGTGCATGACGTTACCTCAACCGCGTCCCTTGTTACATTCTCCTTTTGAGCAATTAGGTCTTTGAGCTCTTGGGTGTTGTACTTTCCTACCTTCCGCTCGTGAGCTTCAGATAAGGAAGTAGCTCCCGACACAACCTGCACATCAATCACCTTGACTGTGTATACTTTCTTTATAACAAGGTCCGGTTTCTGCAACTTGCTCTTGGGTCGGTATTGGGGTTGTTCTTTCACTTCCCAACCGATTTGTTTTAACCCGTTTTCGAGTGTTTTGACGACCGCGTCATGTCTGCGGATGCGTCCTCCATGCGTTCTGAAACAGTTCTGAATCACATGGGCGCCGGTCTCAGTGGCGTTACACTCTGCCCTGCATTTGATGGAATTTGCATCGTCTGATCTTCGTCCCCTAGACGTTCGGACACGGGTAGGGAGTGCGTTGATATGTACGTGATGGTAATGAACATAATCTCTTCCTGGGATTCCAAAGCTTACCCCGTCGATCCATCCGGTGCTCATTGCTGACTTGGAGGATTCCCTCAACTCAAGACCATCATTGGACTTATGCAAAGCTTCAGCCCAATGATCGTTCACAAGATCTTTAGAACTAAGGGTCCTGCCTTTGATTGTCAAGGCTTTTTCCGCCCACCTAAGCCTTGACTGGACCCACCCATGATGGAAGATGGCTTTCGCCACTCCATAACTTGAGGTCTCGAGAGAGGAGAGCCGTCGCAACATGAGAGACAGGCCCCCTGCGGGTAGGGGGTTAGAGAATACTCCCGCAGTATCCCTGCTTGTCGTGAGAGGCGACTAAAAGGGCGGGGAGAAAACCCCGAAAACAAACCCCAAGCCAGCAAGGGATGCGTCCGGACAGTGCTGTGGATCCACTGTCTGTGAGCGGCCATACCATCTGGCCTGCGATCCGCCCAGGTGTTTGCCGTGCCTGGAGACCCGTAAGGGAGAAAAGGGGATCCTGGAGGGTGAGCTTTCTGGTTCCCAGCAGGGTGTCGGATGCCCTGTATGGACCGGGGAGTGATACCCCTCTTCGGCCCCGGATTTCGTGTAAACGGGAGGCCGGGAGCTAGCCACTCCCGGTCAATCGGCTTCCGTCCCGTTTTCGCTCCGGTGGCGAGTGCCAAGGCTGTGGGGGTCTGCGTAGGGAGGTCGGAGATGTAAGGTATTTGGTGGGCCCTTGCACTGAAGATCCACCCCGAAAAAGACAACCACTCCTGAAGCGCTATATCCCTCGAGTTAGCCCTGGCGACCGCTCCGGTTTGGCGGAGTGGCGTCCCAAATGTGTGGCTCCGTGGCGGGTGGGGAGGCCGAGGGACGAATAATTAATTATTATGGAGGAAAAACCCTTTCCACCACTAAAAAGATCCCGTCCGGACACCGGCGGGGGAGAAAAGTGTATCGGCGCATGTAAGCGCTATTTAATTATGTCTTGTGCAAAGGAAGGTGAGACCTTGAAAAAGGTTTCTCCCTTCTTAATTCGCAGAGTGTTATCACAGATTGTGCCTGGGGACCCAAAGAGCGTGAAGAAGCTCAGGGATGGTACACTACTTATAGAGACCCTGAACGACACACAGAGCGAAAAACTACTTGCTATGGGAACGCTCCATGACATTCCGATTAAGGTGGAGGTGCACCGCACTCTTAACACCTGTCGGGGAGTCATCAGTCACTACGACCTTCTATACGTGGACATCGAAGAAAACAAGAGAGAAATGTTTTCTCAGGGAGTGACTGATTATCGTCGACTCACCACGAGGCGCAACGGAGAAAACGTAAACAGCACCTCCGTGATCTTGACGTTTGCGCGTGATAGACTACCCGACAAGGTGTTTGTGGGCTATGAATCGGTACCAGTGAGGCCATTCATCCCAAATCCCGTGCGTTGTTTCAAATGCCAACGGTTCGGCCATGTCGCGTCGCGTTGCGAGGGTAAGGCCACCTGCCCGCGCTGTGGCAAAGACGCGCACGAGGATAAAGAGTGCTCTTCGGAACCTCTTTGTGTCAATTGCGAGGGTACACACCCAGTGTACTCTCGTGATTGCCCGAAGATGAAAGAAGAGAGGAAAGTCATGGAGATAAAAACACTGGAAAAAATCCCATATGCGGAAGCGAGGAGAAAATACAGGGCGCTAATCGCTCCAACTTTCTCCCGGTCCTTTGCTTCCGTTGCAACCACGGAATGTGTAAAGTGTACCATCGCCACGCAGACGGAGATACCGAAAGAATCCCCAGTTGAAAACACGCAAGTGCCTAAACCCAAAAGGGTGAAGGATGGGAAGAGTAAGGTGGACAAGGAGCCACCTACTCCTGTGGGCCCTTCAAAGAAATGCCCACAGAAAACCACCAAGGGGAACACGCCAAAAGGGCGTGAGAATACACCTTCCCCGCCGCCTCCAGTGAAGCCAAAGAGGCCGGAGGTAATTGAAGAGGACCAGAGTATCTCTGATACTGAGGTCTTCGCAAACGAGTGGAAGAGGAAACATCGCTTCAAGCGATAACCTCAATAGAGTTGGTCATCTCCCTTTTTAGTCATCTTATTTATTTATATATTTATTTATTTATTTTAATTTAACACTTTAAATGTGTTCCATTCTGCAGTGGAACTGCAATGGCTTTTATCGGCACAAGGAGGAGCTGGCCATTTTAATCCAAGATTTTAAACCCTCTTGTATTTGTCTCCAAGAGACCCATTTTAAGGCTGAAGATAAGGGTATTCTGAAGGGATTCACTGTTTTTAGAACGGATGACCTAAGTGGCCAACGAGCCCAAGGGGGAGTAGCAGTTGCGGCCCGTGAGGCCCTTTACACCTCGCGAGTCCAACTGAACTCTCCATTCCAGGCCGTCGCTGTCACGGTGCACACCCCTGAGAGGATGACGTTATGCAACGTGTATCTGCCAGAGGGTGCACCGGTGACCCGCCTGAACCTTGAAGCCCTTGTCCACCAGCTTCCTCAGCCGTTCATTTTGATGGGAGATTTTAATGCCCATGATCCTCTCTGGGGAGGGCCAGAAACCCAAAGCAATAGGAGAGGTCGAATTTGATCCAACTTTATTGAGGATTTTAACCTGTTTTTATTAAATAGCGGCGAAAAAACCCGCTTTAACAGCTTCAATGGGGAATTCTCAGCAATAGATCTTTGTCTATGCTCGAGAAGTCTAGCCCCAAAGTTGAAAATGTCCACCCACAACGATCTCTGTGGGAGTGACCATTTTCCTCTTCTACTCGTTAAGGAAGACTCTTCGCCCACCATTTCAAAACCTCCGGAAAAGTGGCGTATTAACCGTGCGGACTGGCCACTTTTTAAGCGTACGTTTACATATAAACACGACGCAAGTTTCGACGCGTTGCACAACGTCGATAAACTAAGTTCAACGCTGTTGGCGGCAGCTACCAAAAGTATCCCTCGTACGTCCGGGAACATTAATCGAGCTCCTGTCCCTTGGTGGAACGGGGAATGCGACCGGGCGATCCGGGCGATCCGGGCGAGGAAAAAAGCATTAAATATTTTTAGAAAATATCCCACGGCAACTAATCTGGCATCGTACCGCCGCCTGAGAGCGCGAGCTCGAAGGGCCGTGAAGGAGGCCAAGAGGGCTTCCTGGATAGAATACGTCTCTACCATGAACCATCGCACGCCGCTTGGTCAGGTATGGGACAAAGTCAAGAAAATCTCCGGGTCCAAGGGCTCATTTGTCATCTCGCCATTGCTTGTTGCTGGCCGGGTGGTTAATTCACCTGCCGAAATAAGCAACATATTTGCCAGTCAGTTCGCGGCCAATAGCAGTGACGAGGGCTATGCCGCGGACTTTGCGAACCTGAAGAGGCGATGCGAGAGAGTCCCTCTCAATTTTGGTGCAGGTCCTACAAGTGAATATTACAATGAGCCTTTCACGTCCTGGGAGCTTAAATCCGCCATCGAAGACTCCCATTACACCTCGCCAGGGGCGGACGAAATCCACAACGCATTTCTCCGGAACATTCCGGAAACTGCGATTGGGGAGGTCCTAAATACCCTCAACCAACTTTGGAACGAGGGCAGTTTTCCAAATGCCTGGCGTGAGTCCATCGTGATACCAATCCCAAAACAGGGCAAGGACAAAAATGACCCGAACAACTACCGTCCCATATCTCTCACCAGCTGCCTGTGCAAGGTGATGGAACGGATGGTAAACCGACGTCTCATGTGGTGCTTGGAGAGTCGACACCTGCTCTCCGACGCTCAGTGCGGCTTTCGGCGTGGCAGGTCCACGACAGACCATCTGGTTCGCACTGAGAACTTCATCCAGGAAGCCTTTCTCCACCGTCAACACGTCATAGCAGTCTTTTTCGACCTGGAGAAGGCCTATGATAGTGTGTGGCGATGGAGAATCCTCAACACGCTCCACAAGTGGGGATTTAGAGGCAACATGGCCCTATTTATCAGAAATTTTTTAACTAACCGCCTTTTTAAAGTAAGGACTGGGAAGCACTTATCCCGATCTTTTACACAGGAGAACGGGGTACCCCAGGGTTCAGTACTGAGCGTGACGTTATTTGCCATCGCCATCAACGACGTGGTGGAATGCATCAATGCCCCGGTGATGGCATCGCTCTATGTGGACGACTTAGCCATATTTTGCCGGTCGACACGACTGCCAAACGCTTCCAGGCAAGCCCAGGTGACTCTAAACAAACTGGGAGAGTGGTCGCGAAAGAACGGATTTCGTTTCTCCATGGAGAAAACGAAATGCGTGCACTTTCACCGTCTTCGCGGTTACCACGTTACCCCGACCCTAACCCTGTTGGGTAGGATTCTTCCATTTGTGGAGTCCGTCCGCTTTCTCGGCATGATCCTGGACCAAAAGCTGAACTGGCGGGAGCATATCCGCGTGTTACGCGAGAGGTGTCGCCAAACCCTCAACGTTTTAAAGTTTTTAACTCACTCCACTTGGGGAGCAGACCGCTCCACCATGCTTTTATTGTACAGAGGCTTGGTGCGATCCAAACTGGACTATGGTTCCATAGTGTATTCCTCAGGACGAGAGTCTTACTTGAGACCACTCACATGTGTCCACAATGCTGCGATACGGTTGGCCACCGGGGCATTTAGAACAAGCCCAGTCCCAAGCTTACTTGCAGACGCAGGGGAGCCTCCGTTGGAAACCCGCAGGATGATTTTAATGGGCAACTATGCCTGTAAAATTTTATCAGAGACAATCCACCCTTGTTTTAACATAGTTTTTAACCAACGGTTTTTAGACTTATTTAACAGGCGGAGAAGGGCAACTAGGCCCTTTGCCGTTCGTTTTAATGATTTTATTAATGAGGTAAATTTTAAATTTCCTCAAATATGCCCCGTCTCCTATGCTAAGTATCCGCCTTGGTTAACACCAATGCCGGATATTAAACTCATTGCCAGTGCACGCCGCAAAGCCAAAACGACCGATTCCGAATATCAGCAGCTCTTTAGTGCCGTCCTCAGCTCACTTTCTGACTTTGTCCCAGTCTACACCGACGGGTCAAAGTCAGAATCTGCATGTGCCTATGCGGTCGTGTCCCACTACCATGGAGTCGTGAGGAAAAAACTGCACACTTCTTGCAGCATTTTCACAGCCGAGCTGTCAGCCATAAGGACGGCCCTAGGAGAAATAAAAGAAAGCAATGGCTCTTTCCTCATCTGCACCGACTCGTTGAGCGCCCTAAAATCTTTATCGGCCTTTGCACCTGTGCACCCGATAGTCCAGGAGATCCATTATACCCTGTTGTCCCTTCAGAGAAAGGGGAACAGGGTCTCATTTATATTGACTCCTGGTCACGTCGGCATAAGAGGCAACGAAAAAGCTGACCAGGCAGCGAAGGATGCCCTTCGACAACCCGAGACCGACTCCACCTTGGTTCCAATGGAGGACGTGAAGGCCGCCTTGCGGAACTCGGTCCTGCATCAGTGGAAGGAGACTTGGCAATCTCTTCAAAATAATAAACTCAGGGCAATAAAACCGGTCGTTTCCCCATGGTCCTCTTCCATCCGGAACATTCGGAGGGAAGAGGTCATGATTACGCGCCTGAGAATAGGACACTCTGCCCTCACTCATTCGTACCTCTTTGCGGAGGTAAAAGAACAGCCCCGCTGCAATGAGTGTTTCCAACCCCTGACCATAAAACATATCCTGACGGAATGTAAAACATACCAAAGGGCCAGAGACATGTTGAAGATAAGGGGAGACTTAAAAAATATTTTAGGGGATGACTCTGGGTCTATAAATCGAGTCTTAACTTTTTTAAGGGCAACCGGTTTAATGGGGCAGCTTTAGCTTCGGAGCGCATAATTTTAATGCTTTTGATTTTAGCATTTTCCTTTTTTTTTTGTTTATTTTATTTATTTATATATTTATTCGTATTTATCTGTCTAGTTATTCCTAGTTTAAAAGGAACATAAGTTTTACGTAATGACAGTGGTGCAAAATGACCATAGCTGTCGACGCACCCTACAAACCCCTAAAACTACTACTACCAAAACCGGTCGTTTCACCATGGTCCTCTTCCATCCGGAACATTCGGAGGGAAGAGGTCATGATTACGCGCCTGAGAATAGGACACTCTGCCCTCACTCATTCGTACCTCTTTGCGGAGGTAAAAGAACAGCCCCGCTGCAATGAGTGTTTCCAACCCCTGACCATAAAACATATCCTGACGGAATGTACAACATACCAAAGGGCCAGAGACATGTTGAAGATAAAGGGAGACTTAAAAAATATTTTAGGGGATGACTCTGGGTCTATAAATCGAGTCTTAACTTTTTTAAGGGCAACTGGTTTAATGGGGCAGCTTTAGCTTCGGAGCGCATAATTTTAATGCTTTTGATTTTAGCATTTTCCTTTTTTATATATTTATTCGTATTTATTTGTTTACTTATTCCTAGTTTAAAAGGAACATAAGTTTTACGTAATGACAGTGGTGCAAAATGACCATAGCTGTCGACGCACCCTACAAACCCCTAAAACTACTACAAACCCCAAGCCAGCAAGGGATGCGTCCGGACAGTGCTGTGGATCCACTGTCTGTGAGCGGCCATACCATCTAGCCTGCGATCCGCCCAGGTGTTTGCCGTGCCTGGAGACCCGTAAGGGAGAGAAGGGGATCCTGGAGGGTGATCTTTCTGGTTCCCAGCAGGGTTTCGGATGCCCTGCATGGACCGGAGAGCGATATCCCTCTTCGGCCCCGGATTTCGCGTAAACGGGAGGCCGGGAGCTAGCCACTCCCGGTCAATCGGCTTCCGTCGCGTTTTTACTCCGGTGGCGAGTGCCAAGGTTGTGGGGGTCTGCGTAGGGAGGTCGGAGGTGTAAGGGTTTTGGTGGGCCCTTGCACCGAAGATCCACCCCGAAACAGACAACCACTACTGGAGCGCTATATCCCTCGAGTTAGCCCTGGCGACCGCTCCGGTTTGGCGGAGTGGCGTCCCAAATGTGTGGCTCCGTGGCGGGTGGGGAGGCCGAGGGACGAATCACTTATTATTATGGAGGAAAAACCCTTTCCACCACTAAAAAGATCCCGTCCGGACACCGGCGGGGGAGAAAAGTGCATTGGCGCATGTAAGCGCTATTTAATTATGTCGTGCATAAAGGAAGGTGAAACCTTGAAAAAGGTTTCTCCTTTCTTAATTCGCAGAGTTTTGTCACAGATTGTGCCTGGGGACCCAAAGAGCGTGAAGAAGCTCCGGGATGGTACACTTCTTATAGAGACCCTGAACGATACACAAAGCGAAAAACTGCTTGCTATGGGAATGCTCCATGACATTCCGATTAAGGTGGAGGTGCACCGCACTCTTAACACCTGTCGGGGAGTCATCAGTCACTACGACCTCCTATACGTGGACATCGAAGAAATCAAGAGAGAAATGTTCTCTCAGGGAGTGACTGATTGTCGTCGACTCACTACAAGGCGCAACGGAGAAAACGTAAACAGCACCTCCGTGATCTTGACGTTTTCGCGTGATAGACTACCCGACAAGGTGTTTGTGGGCTATGAATCGGTACCAGTGAGGCCATTCATCCCAAATCCCGTGCGTTGTTTCAAATGCCAACGGTTCGGCCATGTCGCGTCGCGCTGCGAGGGTAAGGCCACCTGCCCGCGCTGTGGCAAAGACGCGCACGAGGATAAAGAGTGCTCTTCGGAACCTCTTTGTGTCAATTGCGAGGGTACACACCCAGTGTACTCTCGTGATTGCCCGAAGATGAAAGAAGAGAGGAAAGTCATGGAGATAAAAACCCTTGAAAAATCCCATATGCGGAAGCGAGGAGAAAATACAGGGCGCTAATCGCTCCAACTTTCTCCCGGTCCTTTGCTTCCGTTGCAACCACGCAATGTGTAAAGTGTACCATCGCCACGCAGACGGAGATACCGAAAGAATCCCCAATTGAAAACACGCAAGTGCCTAAACCCAAAAGGGTAAAGGACACAAAGAACAAGGTGGACAAGGAGCCACCTACTCCTGTGGGCCCTTCAAAGAAGAGCCCACAAAAAACCACCAAGGGGAACACGCCAAAAGGGCGTGAGAATACACCTTCCCCGCCGCCTCCAGTCAAGCCAAAGAAGCCGGAGGTAATTGAAGAGGACCAGAGTATCTCTGATACTGAGGTCTTCGCAAACGAGTGGAAGAGGAAACATCGCTTCAAGCGATAACCTCAATAGAGTTAGTCATCTCCCTTTTTAGTCATCTTATTTATTTATATATTTATTTATTTATTTATTTTAATTTAACACTTTAAATGTGTTCCATTCTGCAGTGGAACTGCAATGGCTTTTATCGGCACAAGGAGGAGCTGGCCATTTTAATCCAAGATTTTAAACCCCCTTGTATTTGTCTCCAAGAGACCCATCTTAAGGCTGAAGATAAGGGTATTCTGAAGGGGTTCACTGTTTATAGAACGGATGACCTAAGTGGCCAACGAGCCCAAGGGGGAGTAGCAGTTGCGGCCCGTGAGGCCCTTTACACCTCGCGAGTCCAACTGAACTCTCCATTCCAGGCCGTCGCTGTCACGGTGCACACCCCTGAGAGGATGACGTTATGCAACGTGTATCTGCCAGAGGGTGCACCGGTGACCCGCCTGAACCTTGAAGCCCTTGTGCACCAGCTTCCTCAGCCGTTCATTTTGATGGGAGATTTTAATGCCCATGATCCTCTCTGGGGAGGTCCAGAAACCCAAAGCAATAGGAGAGGTCGAATTTTATCCAACTTTATTGAGGATTTTAACCTGTTTTTATTAAATAGCGGCGAAAAAACCCGCTTTAACAGCTTCAATGGGGAATTCTCAGCAATAGATCTTTGTCTATGCTCGAGAAGTCTAGCCCCAAAGCTGAAAATGTCCACCCACAACGATCTCTGTGGGAGTGACCATTTTCCTCTTCTACTCGTTAAAGAAGACTCTTCGCCCACCATTTCAAAACCTCCGGAAAAGTGGCGTATTAACCGTGCGGACTGGCCACTTTTCAAGCGCACGTTTACATATAAACACGACGCAAGTTTCGACGCGTTGCAAAACGTCGATAAACTAAGTTCAACGCTGTTGGCGGCAGCTACCAAAAGTATCCCTCGTACGTCCGGGAACATTAATCGAGCTCCTGTCCCTTGGTGGAACTGGGAATGCGACCGGGCGATTCGGGCGAGGAAAAAAGCATTGAGTATTTTTAGAAAATATCCCACGGCAACTATTCTGGCATCGTACCGCCGTCTGAGAGCGCGAGCGCGAAGGGCCGTGAAGGAGGCCAAGAGGGCTTCCTGGATAGAATACGTCTCTACCATCAACCATCGCACGCAACTTGGTCAGGTATGGGACAAAGTGAAGAAAATCTCCGGGTCCAAGGGCTCATTTGTCATCTCGCCATTGCTTGTTGCTGGCCGGGTGGTTAATTCACCTGCCGAAATAAGCAACATATTTGCCAGTCAGTTCGCGGCCAATAGCAGTGACGAGGGCTATGCCGCGGATTTTGCGAACCTGAAGAGGCGATGAGAGAGAGTCCCTCTCAATTTTGGTGCAGGTCCTACAAGCGAATATTACAATGAGCCTTTCACGTCCTGGGAGCTTAAATCCGCCATCGAAGACTCCCATTACACCTCGCCAGGGGCGGAGGAAATCCACAACGCATTTCTCCGGAACATTCCGGAAACTGCGATTGGGGAGGTCCTAAATACCCTCAACCAACTTTGGAACGAGGGCAGTTTTCCTAATGCCTGGCGAGAGTCCATCGTGATACCAATCCCAAAACAGGGCAAGGACAAAAATGACCCGAACAACTACCGTCCCATATCTCTCACCAGCTGCCTGTGCAAGGTGATGGAACGGATGGTAAACCGACGTCTCATGTGGTGCTTGTAGAGTCGACACCTGCTCTCCGACGCTCAGTGCGGCTTTCGGCGTGGCAGGTCCACGACAGACCATCTAATGCGCTCTGAGAACTTCATCCAGGAAGCCTTTCTCCACCGTCAACACGTCATAGCAGTCTTCTTCGACCTGAAGAAGGCCTATGATAGTGTGTGGCGATGGAGAATCCTCAACACGCTCCACAAGTGGGGATTTAGAGGCAACATGGCCCTATTTATCAGGAATTTTTTAACTAACCGCCTTTTTAAAGTAAGGACTGGGAAGCACTTATCCCGATCTTTTACACAGGAGAACGGGGTACCCCAGGGTTCAGTACTGAGCGTGACGTTATTTGCCATCGCCATCAACGACGTGGTGGAATGCATCAATGGTGATGGCATCGCTCTATGTGGACGACCTAGCCATATTTTGCCGGTCGACACGACTGCCAAACGCTTCCAGGCAAGCCCAGGTGACTCTAAACAAACTGGGAGAGTGGTCGCGAAAGAACGGATTTTGTTTCTCCATGGAGAAAACGAAATGCGTGCACTTTCACCGTGTTCGCGGTTACCACGTTAACCCGACCCTAACCCTGTTGGGTAGGCTTCTCCCATTTGTGGAGTCCGTCCGCTTTCTCGGCATGATCCTGGACCAAAAGCTGAACTGGCGGGAGCATATCCGCGTGTTACGCGAGAGGTGTCGCCAAACCCTCAACGTTTTAAAGTTTTTAACTCACTCCGCTTGGGGAGCAGACCGCACCAGCATGCTTTTATTGTACAGAGGCTTGGTGCGATCCAAACTGGACTATGGTTCCATAGTGTATTCCTCAGGACGAGAGTCTTACTTGAGACCACTCACATGTGTCCACAATGCTGGGATACGGTTGGCCACCGGGGCATTTAGAACAAGCCCAGTCTCAAGCTTACTTGCAGACGCAGGGGAGCCTCCGTTGGAAACCCGCAGGATGATTTTAATGGGCAACTATGCCTGTAAAATTTTATCGGATACAATCCACCCTTGTTTTAACATAGTTTTTAACCAACGGTTTTTAGACTTATTTAACAGGCGGAGAAGGGCAACTAGGCCCTTTGCCGTTCGTTTTAATGATTTTATTAATGAGGTAAATTTTACATTTCCTCAAATATGCCCCGTCTCCTATGCTAAGTATCCGCCTTGGTTAACACCAATGCCGGATATTAAACTCATTGCCTGTGCACGCCGCAAAGCCAAAACGACCGATTCCGAATACCAGCAGCTCTTCAGTGCCGTCCTCAGCTCACTTTCTGACTTTGTCCCAGTCTACACCGACGGGTCAAAGTCAGAATCTGCATGTGCCTATGCGGTCGTGTCCCACTACCATGGAGTCGTGAGGAAAAAACTGCACACTTCATGCGGCATTTTCACAGCCGAGCTGTTAGCCATAAGGACGGCCCTAGGAGAAATAAAAGAAAGCAATGGCTCTTTCCTCATCTGCACAGACTCGTCGAGCGCCCTGAAATCTTTATCGGTCTTTGCACCTGTGCACCCGATAGTCCAGGAGATCCATTATACCCTGTTGTCCCTTCAGAGAAAGGGGAACAGGGTCTCCTTTATATGGACTCCTGGTCACGTCGGCATAAGAGGTAACGAAAAAGCTGACCAGGCAGCGAAGGATGCCCTTCGACAACCCGAGACCGACTCCGACTTGGTTCCAATGGAGGACGTAAAGGCCGCCTTGCGGAACTCGGTCCTGCATCAGTGGAAGGAGACTTGGCAGTCTCTGCAAAATAATAAACTCAGGGCAATAAAACCGGTCGTTTCACCATGGTCCTCTTCCATCCGGAAAATTCGGAGGGAAGAGGTCATGATTACGCGCCGGAGAATAGGACACTCTGCCCTCACTCATTCGTACCTCTTTTCGGAGGTAAAAGAACAGCCCCGCTGCAATGAGTGTTTCCAACCCCTGACGATAAAACATATCCTGACGGAATGTACAACATACCAAAGGGCCAGAGACATGTTGAAGATAAGGGGAGACTTAAGAAATATTTTAGGGGATGACTCTGGGTCTATAAACCGAGTCTTAAGTTTTTTAAGGTATACTGGTTTAATGGGGCAGCTTTAGCTTTGGAGCTCATAATTTTAATGCTTTTGATTTTAGCATTTTCCTTTTTTTTTTGTTTATATTATTTATTTATATATTTATTCGTATTTATTTGTTTACTTATTCCTAGTTTAAAAGGTACATAAGTTTTACGTTATGACAGTGGTGCAAAATGACCATAGCTGTCGACGCACCCTACAAACTCCTAAAACTACTCCCCACTACCATGGAGTCGTGAGGAAAAAACTGCACACTTCTTGCAGCATTTTCACAGCCGAGCTGTCAGCCATAAGGACGGCCCTAGGAGAAATAAAAGAAAGCAATGGCTCTTTCCTCATCTGCACAGACTCGTTGAGCGCCCTAAAATCTTTATCGGTCTTTGCACCTGGGCACCCGATAGTCCAGGAGATCCATTATACCCTGTTGTCCCTGCAGAGAAAGGGGAACAGGGTCTCCTTTATATGGACTCCTGGTCACGTCGGCATAAGAGGTAACGAAAAAGCTGACCAGGCAGCGAAGGATGCCCTTCGAAAACCCGAGACCGACTCCACCTTGGTTCCAATGGAGGACGTAAAGGCCGCCTTGCGGAACTCGGTCCTGCATCAGTGGAAGGAGACTTGGCAGTCTCTGCAAAATAATAAACTCAGGGCAATAAAACCGGTCGTTTCACCATGGTCCTCTTCCATCCGGAACATTCGGAGGGAAGAGGTCATGATTACGCGCCTGAGAATAGGACACTCTGCCCTCACTCATTCGTACCTCTTTGCGGAGGTAAAAGATCAGCCCCGCTGCAATGAGTGTTTCCAACCCTTGATGATAAAACATATCCTGACGGAATGTACAACATACCAAAGGGCCAGAGACATGTTGAAGATAAGGGGAGACTTAAGAAATATTTTAGGGGATGACTCTGGGTCTATAAACCGAGTCTTAAGTTTTTTAAGGTATACTGGTTTAATGGGGCAGCTTTAACTTTGTAGCTCATAATTTTAATGCTTTTGATTTTAGCATTTTCCTTTTTTTTTTTTGTTTAATTTATTTATTTATATATTTATTCGTATTTATTTGTTTACTTATTCCTAGTTTAAAAGGAACATAAGTTTTACGTTATGACAGTGGTGCAAAATGACCATAGCTGTCGACGCACCCTACAAACTCCTAAAACTACTACTACTCTTTTTCTCTTGTCGCTCTTTGCCTCTTTTCCGTTCCTCGGAGGGCCCTTCCTCCTGAACTTAACTTTTCGCCCGGCGTGGGCTCTTTGTCAATTCCTCTTCTCCGTCTGGAATTAACGCCGGGTGCAGCCAATCGGTCACGAAGTTTTCTGTCAGTTGACGGGTCCGTTCCTCGGCCAATCCTAAGATGGCTCTGGATAGGATTCCGTCCAATGCGCTACATAATTCGGCGGCCTTTTCCCCTTTGGGCGTGCCGATATCGAGCGCTTTTTGAAAGATTCCCCTCTGCCAGTGTCGCAGTTCTCCTCGCGGATCATGCGGGATCTGGCGAGGGTTCTCCTTCGTCAAGTCCATGGGGGTTGCCTCGATGTTCTCCGAGTTCGACTCGATATCGGGTACCAGTTCAAGTT
>NW_027286614.1:552500-582500 GCF_022747635.1 Hetaerina americana | reverse complement strand
CGACCGCGTCATGTCTGCGGATGCGTCCTCCATGCGTTCTGAAACAGTTCTGAATCACATGGGCGCCGGTCTCAGTGGCGTTACACTCTGCCCTGCATTTGATGGAATTTGCATCGTCTGATCTTCGTCCCCTAGACGTTCGGACACGGGTAGGGAGTGCGTTGATATGTACGTGATGGTAATGAACATAATCTCTTCCTGGGATTCCAAAGCTTACCCCGTCGATCCATCCGGTGCTCATTGCTGACTTGGAGGATTCCCTCAACTCAAGACCATCATTGGACTTATGCAAAGCTTCAGCCCAATGATCGTTCACAAGATCTTTAGAACTAAGGGTCCTGCCTTTGATTGTCAAGGCTTTTTCCGCCCACCTAAGCCTTGACTGGACCCACCCATGATGGAAGATGGCTTTCGCCACTCCATAACTTGAGGTCTCGAGAGAGGAGAGCCGTCGCAACATGAGAGACAGGCCCCCTGCGGGTAGGGGGTTAGAGAATACTCCCGCAGTATCCCTGCTTGTCGTGAGAGGCGACTAAAAGGGCGGGGAGAAAACCCCGAAAACAAACCCCAAGCCAGCAAGGGATGCGTCCGGACAGTGCTGTGGATCCACTGTCTGTGAGCGGCCATACCATCTGGCCTGCGATCCGCCCAGGTGTTTGCCGTGCCTGGAGACCCGTAAGGGAGAAAAGGGGATCCTGGAGGGTGAGCTTTCTGGTTCCCAGCAGGGTGTCGGATGCCCTGTATGGACCGGGGAGTGATACCCCTCTTCGGCCCCGGATTTCGTGTAAACGGGAGGCCGGGAGCTAGCCACTCCCGGTCAATCGGCTTCCGTCCCGTTTTCGCTCCGGTGGCGAGTGCCAAGGCTGTGGGGGTCTGCGTAGGGAGGTCGGAGATGTAAGGTATTTGGTGGGCCCTTGCACTGAAGATCCACCCCGAAAAAGACAACCACTCCTGAAGCGCTATATCCCTCGAGTTAGCCCTGGCGACCGCTCCGGTTTGGCGGAGTGGCGTCCCAAATGTGTGGCTCCGTGGCGGGTGGGGAGGCCGAGGGACGAATAATTAATTATTATGGAGGAAAAACCCTTTCCACCACTAAAAAGATCCCGTCCGGACACCGGCGGGGGAGAAAAGTGTATCGGCGCATGTAAGCGCTATTTAATTATGTCTTGTGCAAAGGAAGGTGAGACCTTGAAAAAGGTTTCTCCCTTCTTAATTCGCAGAGTGTTATCACAGATTGTGCCTGGGGACCCAAAGAGCGTGAAGAAGCTCAGGGATGGTACACTACTTATAGAGACCCTGAACGACACACAGAGCGAAAAACTACTTGCTATGGGAACGCTCCATGACATTCCGATTAAGGTGGAGGTGCACCGCACTCTTAACACCTGTCGGGGAGTCATCAGTCACTACGACCTTCTATACGTGGACATCGAAGAAAACAAGAGAGAAATGTTTTCTCAGGGAGTGACTGATTATCGTCGACTCACCACGAGGCGCAACGGAGAAAACGTAAACAGCACCTCCGTGATCTTGACGTTTGCGCGTGATAGACTACCCGACAAGGTGTTTGTGGGCTATGAATCGGTACCAGTGAGGCCATTCATCCCAAATCCCGTGCGTTGTTTCAAATGCCAACGGTTCGGCCATGTCGCGTCGCGTTGCGAGGGTAAGGCCACCTGCCCGCGCTGTGGCAAAGACGCGCACGAGGATAAAGAGTGCTCTTCGGAACCTCTTTGTGTCAATTGCGAGGGTACACACCCAGTGTACTCTCGTGATTGCCCGAAGATGAAAGAAGAGAGGAAAGTCATGGAGATAAAAACACTGGAAAAAATCCCATATGCGGAAGCGAGGAGAAAATACAGGGCGCTAATCGCTCCAACTTTCTCCCGGTCCTTTGCTTCCGTTGCAACCACGGAATGTGTAAAGTGTACCATCGCCACGCAGACGGAGATACCGAAAGAATCCCCAGTTGAAAACACGCAAGTGCCTAAACCCAAAAGGGTGAAGGATGGGAAGAGTAAGGTGGACAAGGAGCCACCTACTCCTGTGGGCCCTTCAAAGAAATGCCCACAGAAAACCACCAAGGGGAACACGCCAAAAGGGCGTGAGAATACACCTTCCCCGCCGCCTCCAGTGAAGCCAAAGAGGCCGGAGGTAATTGAAGAGGACCAGAGTATCTCTGATACTGAGGTCTTCGCAAACGAGTGGAAGAGGAAACATCGCTTCAAGCGATAACCTCAATAGAGTTGGTCATCTCCCTTTTTAGTCATCTTATTTATTTATATATTTATTTATTTATTTTAATTTAACACTTTAAATGTGTTCCATTCTGCAGTGGAACTGCAATGGCTTTTATCGGCACAAGGAGGAGCTGGCCATTTTAATCCAAGATTTTAAACCCTCTTGTATTTGTCTCCAAGAGACCCATTTTAAGGCTGAAGATAAGGGTATTCTGAAGGGATTCACTGTTTTTAGAACGGATGACCTAAGTGGCCAACGAGCCCAAGGGGGAGTAGCAGTTGCGGCCCGTGAGGCCCTTTACACCTCGCGAGTCCAACTGAACTCTCCATTCCAGGCCGTCGCTGTCACGGTGCACACCCCTGAGAGGATGACGTTATGCAACGTGTATCTGCCAGAGGGTGCACCGGTGACCCGCCTGAACCTTGAAGCCCTTGTCCACCAGCTTCCTCAGCCGTTCATTTTGATGGGAGATTTTAATGCCCATGATCCTCTCTGGGGAGGGCCAGAAACCCAAAGCAATAGGAGAGGTCGAATTTTATCCAACTTTATTGAGGATTTTAACCTGTTTTTATTAAATAGCGGCGAAAAAACCCGCTTTAACAGCTTCAATGGGGAATTCTCAGCAATAGATCTTTGTCTATGCTCGAGAAGTCTAGCCCCAAAGTTGAAAATGTCCACCCACAACGATCTCTGTGGGAGTGACCATTTTCCTCTTCTACTCGTTAAGGAAGACTCTTCGCCCACCATTTCAAAACCTCCGGAAAAGTGGCGTATTAACCGTGCGGACTGGCCACTTTTTAAGCGTACGTTTACATATAAACACGACGCAAGTTTCGACGCGTTGCACAACGTCGATAAACTAAGTTCAACGCTGTTGGCGGCAGCTACCAAAAGTATCCCTCGTACGTCCGGGAACATTAATCGAGCTCCTGTCCCTTGGTGGAACGGGGAATGCGACCGGGCGATCCGGGCGATCCGGGCGAGGAAAAAAGCATTAAATATTTTTAGAAAATATCCCACGGCAACTAATCTGGCATCGTACCGCCGCCTGAGAGCGCGAGCTCGAAGGGCCGTGAAGGAGGCCAAGAGGGCTTCCTGGATAGAATACGTCTCTACCATGAACCATCGCACGCCGCTTGGTCAGGTATGGGACAAAGTCAAGAAAATCTCCGGGTCCAAGGGCTCATTTGTCATCTCGCCATTGCTTGTTGCTGGCCGGGTGGTTAATTCACCTGCCGAAATAAGCAACATATTTGCCAGTCAGTTCGCGGCCAATAGCAGTGACGAGGGCTATGCCGCGGACTTTGCGAACCTGAAGAGGCGATGCGAGAGAGTCCCTCTCAATTTTGGTGCAGGTCCTACAAGTGAATATTACAATGAGCCTTTCACGTCCTGGGAGCTTAAATCCGCCATCGAAGACTCCCATTACACCTCGCCAGGGGCGGACGAAATCCACAACGCATTTCTCCGGAACATTCCGGAAACTGCGATTGGGGAGGTCCTAAATACCCTCAACCAACTTTGGAACGAGGGCAGTTTTCCAAATGCCTGGCGAGAGTCCATCGTGATACCAATCCCAAAACAGGGCAAGGACAAAAATGACCCGAACAACTACCGTCCCATATCTCTCACCAGCTGCCTGTGCAAGGTGATGGAACGGATGGTAAACCGACGTCTCATGTGGTGCTTGGAGAGTCGACACCTGCTCTCCGACGCTCAGTGCGGCTTTCGGCGTGGCAGGTCCACGACAGACCATCTGGTTCGCACTGAGAACTTCATCCAGGAAGCCTTTCTCCACCGTCAACACGTCATAGCAGTCTTTTTCGACCTGGAGAAGGCCTATGATAGTGTGTGGCGATGGAGAATCCTCAACACGCTCCACAAGTGGGGATTTAGAGGCAACATGGCCCTATTTATCAGAAATTTTTTAACTAACCGCCTTTTTAAAGTAAGGACTGGGAAGCACTTATCCCGATCTTTTACACAGGAGAACGGGGTACCCCAGGGTTCAGTACTGAGCGTGACGTTATTTGCCATCGCCATCAACGACGTGGTGGAATGCATCAATGCCCCGGTGATGGCATCGCTCTATGTGGACGACTTAGCCATATTTTGCCGGTCGACACGACTGCCAAACGCTTCCAGGCAAGCCCAGGTGACTCTAAACAAACTGGGAGAGTGGTCGCGAAAGAACGGATTTCGTTTCTCCATGGAGAAAACGAAATGCGTGCACTTTCACCGTCTTCGCGGTTACCACGTTACCCCGACCCTAACCCTGTTGGGTAGGATTCTTCCATTTGTGGAGTCCGTCCGCTTTCTCGGCATGATCCTGGACCAAAAGCTGAACTGGCGGGAGCATATCCGCGTGTTACGCGAGAGGTGTCGCCAAACCCTCAACGTTTTAAAGTTTTTAACTCACTCCACTTGGGGAGCAGACCGCTCCACCATGCTTTTATTGTACAGAGGCTTGGTGCGATCCAAACTGGACTATGGTTCCATAGTGTATTCCTCAGGACGAGAGTCTTACTTGAGACCACTCACATGTGTCCACAATGCTGGGATACGGTTGGCCACCGGGGCATTTAGAACAAGCCCAGTCCCAAGCTTACTTGCAGACGCAGGGGAGCCTCCGTTGGAAACCCGCAGGATGATTTTAATGGGCAACTATGCCTGTAAAATTTTATCAGAGACAATCCACCCTTGTTTTAACATAGTTTTTAACCAACGGTTTTTAGACTTATTTAACAGGCGGAGAAGGGCAACTAGGCCCTTTGCCGTTCGTTTTAATGATTTTATTAATGAGGTAAATTTTAAATTTCCTCAAATATGCCCCGTCTCCTATGCTAAGTATCCGCCTTGGTTAACACCAATGCCGGATATTAAACTCATTGCCAGTGCACGCCGCAAAGCCAAAACGACCGATTCCGAATATCAGCAGCTCTTTAGTGCCGTCCTCAGCTCACTTTCTGACTTTGTCCCAGTCTACACCGACGGGTCAAAGTCAGAATCTGCATGTGCCTATGCGGTCGTGTCCCACTACCATGGAGTCGTGAGGAAAAAACTGCACACTTCTTGCAGCATTTTCACAGCCGAGCTGTCAGCCATAAGGACGGCCCTAGGAGAAATAAAAGAAAGCAATGGCTCTTTCCTCATCTGCACCGACTCGTTGAGCGCCCTAAAATCTTTATCGGCCTTTGCACCTGTGCACCCGATAGTCCAGGAGATCCATTATACCCTGTTGTCCCTTCAGAGAAAGGGGAACAGGGTCTCATTTATATTGACTCCTGGTCACGTCGGCATAAGAGGCAACGAAAAAGCTGACCAGGCAGCGAAGGATGCCCTTCGACAACCCGAGACCGACTCCACCTTGGTTCCAATGGAGGACGTGAAGGCCGCCTTGCGGAACTCGGTCCTGCATCAGTGGAAGGAGACTTGGCAGTCTCTTCAAAATAATAAACTCAGGGCAATAAAACCGGTCGTTTCCCCATGGTCCTCTTCCATCCGGAACATTCGGAGGGAAGAGGTCATGATTACGCGCCTGAGAATAGGACACTCTGCCCTCACTCATTCGTACCTCTTTGCGGAGGTAAAAGAACAGCCCCGCTGCAATGAGTGTTTCCAACCCCTGACCATAAAACATATCCTGACGGAATGTACAACATACCAAAGGGCCAGAGACATGTTGAAGATAAGGGGAGACTTAAAAAATATTTTAGGGGATGACTCTGGGTCTATAAATCGAGTCTTAACTTTTTTAAGGGCAACCGGTTTAATGGGGCAGCTTTAGCTTCGGAGCGCATAATTTTAATGCTTTTGATTTTAGCATTTTCCTTTTTTTTTTTGTTTATTTTATTTATTTATATATTTATTCGTATTTATCTGTTTACTTATTCCTAGTTTAAAAGGAACATAAGTTTTACGTAATGACAGTGGTGCAAAATGACCATAGCTGTCGACGCACCCTACAAACCCCTAAAACTACTACTATGAGAGACAGGATTGTCGTTTCAAACGATTGCAAACCAAGGCCACCCTGCTTACACTGCGCGTGGAAGTATCCAATGGGAGTATCGTGGGGCAGGTGCAGCCATTTGCGCGCTGCACCCCTTAGCTGTTTATCAAGAGCCCTTAGAACCTTCAAGGTTGTTCCGGACAAGGTGAATAGATGGAAGAACCTCGGGACCAAGAAGCACCTGAGAAGTTTTAGGCGCTGCTGCGGCTTTAATGGCGCCGCCGAGATGCGACCAAGCTCCACTTCCAATGTCCTGCCTGCACGCAAAACCCCAGTGGGGGAGAAGTTCAGTCCCAAGTAAGTCCATTTATCAGACGGCCGTAGCTGACGAATATTATCACCATTGGCCGTCTTGAACTGCGGATTAGATATTATTTTGAACGTCTTCTTTTTGCCGGCAGGAACAATTGAAAGCGCAACGCACTTGTTCGCGTTAAATCTCAGTCCCCGTTTCCCCGCCTCTGCCTCTAAAATGTCAAGTGACGTCTGCATCCCAGTTGGAGTGGATGCTACGCTTATTAGGTCATCGGCATAGGCAAGCGAAATAATATGGGTCTCCGACATCGCATACCCGATCTGCTTTGGCACAGATCGGAGGATTTCGTCGATCACCAGGCAGAAGATCGGAGTCGACAAGGGATCACCCTGCCTAACTCCCCTCGTGAGATTGATCGGGATGGATTTTTGCCCATTTACCTCGAGCACTGTTTTGCTGTCACCGTACGCTTGAACCATATAATCCACGAAAGAACGAGGCAACCCGAGTCTTTTCAACGTCGCTTTGATTGCGGCGTGACTTACGGAATCGTACGCTTTCGCCATGTCTAGAGAGGCAATATGCAACTCTCGGAGATTGGACTTGGCATCGTATAAGATTGCCCCCAGTATAGAAGTATTCTCCGTGCAGCCGTCTTGCATACACCGTTGCCGTTCCTCCCCTAGACCTGCTCTCATCCCCCCTGCGGGTAGGGGGTTAGAGAATACTCCCGCAGTATCCCTGCTTGTCGTAAGAGGCGACTAAAAGGGCGGGGAGAAAACCCCGAAAACAAACCCCAAGCCAGCAAGGGATGCGTCCGGACAGTGCTGTGGATCCACTGTCTGTGAGCGGCCATACCATCTGGCCTGCGATCCGCCCAGGTGTTTGCCGTGCCTGGAGACCCGTAAGGGAGAAAAGGGGATCCTGGAGGGTGAGCTTTCTGGTTCCCAGCAGGGTGTCGGATGCCCTGTATGGACCGGGGAGTGATACCCCTCTTCGGCCCCGGATTTCGTGTAAACGGGAGGCCGGGAGCTAGCCACTCCCGGTCAATCGGCTTCCGTCGCGTTTTCGCTCCGGTGGCGAGTGCCAAGGTTGTGGGGGTCTGCGTAGGGAGGTCGGAGATGTAAGGGTTTTGGTGGGCCCTTGCACCGAAGATCCACCCCGAAACAGACAACCACTCCTGAAGCGCTATATCCCTCGAGTTAGCCCTGGCGACCGCTCCGGTTTGGCGGAGTGGTGTCCCAAATGTGTGGCTCCGTGGCGGGTGGGGAGGCCGAGGGACGAATAATTAATTATTATGGAGGAAAAACCCTTTCCACCACTAAAAAGATCCCGTCCGGACACCGGCGGGGGAGAAAAGTGCATAGGCGCATGTAAGCGCTATTTAATTATGTCGTGCATAAAGGAAGGTGAAACCTTGAAAAAGGTTTCTCCTTTCTTAATTCGCAGAGTTTTGTCACAGATTGTGCCTGGGGACCCAAAGAGCGTGAAGAAGCTCCGGGATGGTACACTTCTTATAGAGACCCTGAACGATACACAAAGCGATAAACTGCTTGCTATGGGAATGCTCCATGACATTCCGATTAAGGTGGAGGTGCACCGCACTCTTAACACCTGTCGGGGAGTCATCAGTCACTACGACCTCCTATACGTGGACATCGAAGAAATCAAGAGAGAAATGTTCTCTCAGGGAGTGACTGATTGTCGTCGACTCACCACGAGGCGCAACGGAGAAAACGTAAACAGCACCTCCGTGATCTTGACGTTTGCGCGTGATAGACTACCCGACAAGGTGTTTGTGGGCTATGAATCGGTACCAGTGAGGCCATTCATCCCAAATCCCGTGCGTTGTTTCAAATGCCAACGGTTCGGCCATGTCGCGTCGCGTTGCGAGGGTAAGGCCACCTGCCCGCGCTGTGGCAAAGACGCGCACGAGGATAAAGAGTGCTCTTCGGAACCTCTTTGTGTCAATTGCGAGGGTACACACCCAGTGTACTCTCGTGATTGCCCGAAGATGAAAGAAGAGAGGAAAGTCATGGAGATAAAAACCCTTGAAAAAATCCCATATGCGGAAGCGAGGAGAAAATACAGGGCGCTAATCGCTCCAACTTTCTCCCGGTCCTTTGCTTCCGTTGCAACCACGCAATGTGTAAAGTGTACCATCGCCACGCAGACGGAGATACCGAAAGAATCCCCAGTTGAAAACACGCAAGTGCCTAAACCCAAAAGGGTGAAGGATGGGAAGAGTAAGGTGGACAAGGAGCCACCTACTCCTGTGGGCCCTTCAAAGAAATGCCCACAGAAAACCACCAAGGGGAACACGCCAAAAGGGCGTGAGAATACACCTTCCCCGCCGCCTCCAGTGAAGCCAAAGAGGCCGGAGGTAATTGAAGAGGACCAGAGTATCTCTGATACTGAGGTCTTCGCAAACGAGTGGAAGAGGAAACATCGCTTCAAGCGATAACCTCAATAGAGTTGGTCATCTCCCTTTTTAGTCATCTTATTTATTTATATATTTATTTATTTATTTTAATTTAACACTTTAAATGTGTTCCATTCTGCAGTGGAACTGCAATGGCTTTTATCGGCACAAGGAGGAGCTGGCCATTTTAATCCAAGATTTTAAACCCTCTTGTATTTGTCTCCAAGAGACCCATTTTAAGGCTGAAGATAAGGGTATTCTGAAGGGGTTCACTGTTTTTAGAATGGATGACCTAAGTGGCCAACGAGCCCAAGGGGGAGTAGCAGTTGCGGCCCGTGAGGCCCTTTACACCTCGCGAGTCCAACTGAACTCTCCATTCCAGGCCGTCGCTGTCACGGTGCACACCCCTGAGAGGATGACGTTATGCAACGTGTATCTGCCAGAGGGTGCACCGGTGACTCGCCTGAACCTTGAAGCCCTTGTCCACCAGCTTCCTCAGCCGTTCATTTTGATGGGAGATTTTAATGCCCATGATCCTCTCTGGGGAGGGCCAGAAACCCAAAGTAATAGGAGAGGTCGAATTTTATCCAACTTTATTGAGGATTTTAACCTGTTTTTATTAAATAGGGGCGAAAAAACCCGTTTTAACAGCTTCAATGGGGAATTCTCAGCAATAGATCTTTGTCTATGCTCGAGAAGTCTAGCCCCAAAGCTGAAAATGTCCACCCACAACGATCTCTGTGGGAGTGACCATTTTCCTCTTCTACTCGTTAAGGAAGACTCTTCGCCCACCATTTCAAAACCTCCGGAAAAGTGGCGTATTAACCGTGCGGACTGGCCACTTTTTAAGCGTACGTTTACATATAAACACGACGCAAGTTTCGACGCGTTGCACAACGTCGATAAACTAAGTTCAACGCTGTTGGCGGCAGCTACCAAAAGTATCCCTCGTACGTCCGGGAACATTAATCGAGCTCCTTTCCCTTGGTGGAACGGGGAATGCGACCGGGCGATCCGGGCGAGGAAAAAAGCATTAAATATTTTTAGAAAATATCCCACGGCAACTAATCTGGCATCGTACCGCCGCCTGAGAGCGCGAGCTCGAAGGGCCGTGAAGGAGGCCAAGAGGGCTTCCTGGATAGAATACGTCTCTACCATCAACCATCGCACGCCGCTTGGTCAGGTATGGGACAAAGTCAAGAAAATCTCCGGGTCCAAGGGCTCATTTGTCATCTCGCCATTGCTTGTTGCTGGCCGGGTGGTTAATTCACCTGCCGAAATAAGCAACATATTTGCCAGTCAGTTCGCGGCCAATAGCAGTGACGAGGGCTATGCCGCGGACTTTGCGAACCTGAAGAGGTGATGCGAGAGAGTCCCTCTCAATTTTGGTGCAGGTCCTACAAGTGAATATTACAATGAGCCTTTCACGTCCTGGGAGCTTAAATCCGCCATCGAAGACTCCCATTACACCTCGCCAGGGGCGGACGAAATCCACAACGCATTTCTCCGGAACATTCCGGAAACTGCGATTGGGGAGGTCCTAAATACCCTCAACCAACTTTGGAACGAGGGCAGTTTTCCAAATGCCTGGCGAGAGTCCATCGTGATACCAATCCCAAAACAGGGCAAGGACAAAAATGACCCGAACAACTACCGTCCCATATCTCTCACCAGCTGCCTGTGCAAGGTGATGGAACGGATGGTAAACCGACGTCTCATGTGGTGCTTGGAGAGTCGACACCTGCTCTCCGACGCTCAGTGCGGCTTTCGGCGTGGCAGGTCCACGACAGACCATCTGGTGCGCACTGAGAACTTCATCCAGGAAGCCTTTCTCCACCGTCAACACGTCATAGCAGTCTTTTTCGACCTGGAGAAGGCCTATGATACTGTGTGGCGATGGAGAATCCTCAACACGCTCCACAAGTGGGGATTTAGAGGCAACATGGCCCTATTTATCAGAAATTTTTTAACTAACCGCCTTTTTAAAGTAAGGACTGGGAAGCACTTATCCCGATCTTTTACACAGGAGAACGGGGTACCCCAGGGTTCAGTACTGAGCGTGACGTTATTTGCCATCGCCATCAACGACGTGGTGGAATGCATCAATGCCCCGGTGATGGCATCGCTCTATGTGGACGACTTAGCCATATTTTGCCGGTCGACACGACTGCCAAACGCTTCCAGGCAAGCCCAGGTGACTCTAAACAAACTGGGAGAGTGGTCGCGAAAGAACGGATTTCGTTTCTCCATGGAGAAAACGAAATGCGTGCACTTTCACCGTCTTCGCGGTTACCACGTTACCCCGACCCTAACCCTGTTGGGTAGGATTCTTCCATTTGTGGAGTCCGTCCGCTTTCTCGGCATGATCCTGGACCAAAAGCTGAACTGGCGGGAGCATATCCGCGTGTTACGCGAGAGGTGTCGCCAAACCCTCAACGTTTTAAAGTTTTTAACTCACTCCACTTGGGGAGCAGACCGCTCCACCATGCTTTTATTGTACAGAGGCTTGGTGCGATCCAAACTGGACTATGGTTCCATAGTGTATTCCTCAGGACGAGAGTCTTACTTGAGACCACTCACATGTGTCCACAATGCTGGGATACGGTTGGCCACCGGGGCATTTAGAACAAGCCCAGTCCCAAGCTTACTTGCAGACGCAGGGGAGCCTCCGTTGGAAACCCGCAGGATGATTTTAATGGGCAACTATGCCTGTAAAATTTTATCAGAGACAATCCACCCTTGTTTTAACATAGTTTTTAACCAACGGTTTTTAGACTTATTTAACAGGCGGAGAAGGGCAACTAGGCCCTTTGCCGTTCGTTTTAATGATTTTATTAATGAGGTAAATTTTACATTTCCTCAAATATGCCCCGTCTCCTATGCTAAGTATCCGCCTTGGTTAACACCAATGCCGGATATTAAACTCATTGCCAGTGCACGCCGCAAAGCCAAAACGACCGATTCCGAATATCAGCAGCTCTTTAGTGCCGTCCTCAGCTCACTTTCTGACTTTGTCCCAGTCTACACCGACGGGTCAAAGTCAGAATCTGCATGTGCCTATGCGGTCGTGTCCCACTACCATGGAGTCGTGAGGAAAAAACTGCACACTTCTTGCAGCATTTTCACAGCCGAGCTGTCAGCCATAAGGACGGCCCTAGGAGAAATAAAAGAAAGCAATGGCTCTTTCCTCATCTGCACCGACTCGTTGAGCGCCCTAAAATCTTTATCGGCCTTTGCACCTGTGCACCCGATAGTCCAGGAGATCCATTATACCCTGTTGTCCCTTCAGAGAAAGGGGAACAGGGTCTCCTTTATATGGACTCCTGGTCACGTCGGCATAAGAGGCAACGAAAAAGCTGACCAGGCAGCGAAGGATGCCCTTCGACAACCCGAGACCGACTCCACCTTGGTTCCAATGGAGGACGTGAAGGCCGCCTTGCGGAACTCGGTCCTGCATCAGTGGAAGGAGACTTGGCAGTCTCTTCAAAATAATAAACTCAGGGCAATAAAACCGGTCGTTTCACCATGGTCCTCTTCCATCCGGAACATTCGGAGGGAAGAGGTCATGATTACGCGCCTGAGAATAGGACACTCTGCCCTCACTCATTCGTACCTATTTGCGGAGGTAAAAGAACAGCCCCGCTGCAATGAGTGTTTCCAACCCCTGACGATAAAACATATCCTGACGGAATGTACAACATACGAAAGGGCCAGAGACATGTTGAAGATAAGGGGAGACTTAAAAAATATTTTAGGGGATGACTCTGGGTCTATAAATCGAGTCTTAACTTTTTTAAGGGCAACCGGTTTAATGGGGCAGCTTTAGCTTCGGAGCGCATAATTTTAATGCTTTTGATTTTAGCATTTTCCTTTTTTTTTTGTCTATTTTATTTATTTATATATTTATTCGTATTTATCTGTTTACCTATTCCTAGTTTAAAAGGAACATAAGTTTTACGTAATGACAGTGGTGCAAAATGACCATAGCTGTCGACGCACCCTACAAACCCCTAAAACTACTACTACCTGCTCTCATTAGGCGACCTGCTAGTATCTTATGCAGTTGGCGTACGACCACAGATGTTATACTTATCGGTCTGAAGTCCTCGGGTTCAACACTTCCATCTTTCTTCGGGATAAAAATGGTTCTACTCGTTTGGAGCTTTGATGGAAAAGCTCCCAGTGCCAGCGTGATGTTGTAGTACAATGTTCGGATTTTCGCTGGTATGCTACGCCATAAGCGAGGTGTTATGCCGTCTAACCCAGGTGCTGAGTCGGCCGCAATGGGTGTTAAATCGACCTCGGTGGGTTTCACGGGGTCCGCAAGCCAACGCAGATCGCTTCTCTCCCCCCTGATCTCCTCCAAAGAGGAATCAGTGGGAGGCACCCCAGAGAAAATGGGTTCCCAGTAGTTTTTCATAGGGATCATGTCTGGCAAATTTGCCTTTATTTGCCCGTCCAAGATAATCTTGGCGGCTCTTCCCATATTTCTCTTAAAAAGCTTCTGCGTGGCTGCATAATCCCGCCTCCTTCTACGCCACCGCACCACTTAAGGGTTGACGGAGACGCGCTTGACACCCTTGGGCGCTAAGGCTTTTTCGCTGGGGAACACCGTGTCCAACCAATTCAGCTCTTCAGGACTCTTAATCTCCCCCTTTAATACGGACTCGGCTATGCTGATTAGATCAGATGCCTTAAATGATGTTATGTTCCGTACATCGGGGAGAAGATTCTTAATTGTCTCAAGATAGATATTCCCATCTTCTAACCCAGTTGCAGAGGTCTCGGTAACTACAGAATCCGAACCGTTTAGAGTGACTGGCAATGCTTCTTGCTGGGGAGACGCTTCCACTGCATTGGATCCAGGTGTTCTCAGGGAATCCTTATTTTGAAGTTCCAGGAGTAATCGTGACACACGGTCTCGATAATCCTGCTTCTTTCGCGCTCCTTTAATACTCTCAAGGGTCCTGCCCTGGAGTTGCATTCTTTCCAGCAAGTGTTGGTTGATGTTAATAACAGGGCCACACCCCCGCGGGTAGGGGAATAGAGAATACTCCCGCAGTATCCCTGCTTGTCGTAAGAGGCGACTAAAAGGGCGGGGAGAAAACCCCGAAAACAAACCCCAAGCCAGCAAGGGATGCGTCCGGACAGTGCTGTGGATCCACTGTCTGTGAGCGGCCATACCATCTGGCCTGCGATCCGCCCAGGTGTTTGCCGTGCCTGGAGACCCGTAAGGGAGAGAAGGGGATCCTGGAGGGTGATCTCTCTGGTTCCCAGCAGGGTTTCGGATGCCCTGCATGGACCGGAGAGCGATATCCCTCTTCGGCCCCGGATTTCGCGTAAACGGGAGGCCGGGAGCTAGCCACTCCCGGTCAATCGGCTTCCGTCGCGTTTTCGCTCCGGTGGCGAGTGCCAAGGTTGTGGGGGTCTGCGTAGGGAGGTCGGAGATGTAAGGGTTTTGGTGGGCCCCTGCACCGAAGATCCACCCCGAAACAGACAACCACTCCAGAAGCGCTATATCCCTCGAGTTAGCCCTGGCGACCGCTCCGGTTTGGCGGAGTGGCGTCCCAAATGTGTGGCTCCGTGGCGGGTGGGGAGGCCGAGGGACGAATCATCTCTTATTATGGAGGAAAAACCCTTTCCACCACTAAAAAGATCCCGTCCGGACACCGGCGGGGGAGAAAAGTGTATCGGCGCATGTAAGCGCTATTTAATTATGTCTTGTGCAAAGGAAGGTGAGACCTTGAAAAAGGTTTCTCCCTTCTTAATTCGCAGAGTGTTATCACAGATTGTGCCTGGGGACCCAAAGAGCGTGAAGAAGCTCAGGGATGGTACACTACTTATAGAGACCCTGAACAACACACAGAGCGACAAATTGCTTGCTATGGGAATGCTCCATGACATTCCGATTAAGGTGGAGGTGCACCGCACTCTTAACACCTGTCGGGGAGTCATCAGTCACTACGACCTCCTATACGTGGACATCGAAGAAATCAAGAGAGAAATGTTCTCTCAGGGAGTGACTGATTGTCGTCGACTCACCACGAGGCGCAACGGAGAAAACGTGAACAGCACCTCCGTGATCTTGACGTTTGCGCGCGATAGACTACCCGACAAGGTGTTTGTGGGCTATGAATCGGTACCAGTGAGGCCATTCATCCCGAATCCCGTGCGTTGTTTCAAATGCCAACGGTTCGGCCATGTCGCGTCGCGCTGCGAGGGCAAGGCCACCTGCCCGCGCTGTGGCAAAGACGCGCACGAGGATAAAGAGTGCTCTTCGGAACCTCTTTGTGTCAATTGCGAGGGTACACACCCAGTGTACTCTCGTGATTGCCCGAAGATGAAAGAAGAAAGGAAAGTCATGGAGATTAAAACACTGGAAAAAATCCCATATGCGGAAGCGAGGAGGAAATACAGGGCGCTAATCGCCCCAACTTTCTCCCGGTCCTTTGCTTCCGTTGCAACCACGCCATGTGTAAAGTGTACCATCGCCACGCAGACGGAGATACCGAAAGAATCCCCAATGGAAAACACGCAAGTGCCTAAACCCAAAAGGGTGAAGCATGGAAAGAGTAAGGTGGACAAGGAGCCACCTACTCCTGTGGGCCCTTCAAAGAAGAGCCCACTAAAAACCACCAAGGGGAACACGCCAAAAGGGCGTGAGAATACACCTTCCCCGCCGCCTCCAGTGAAGCCAAAGAAGCCGGAGGTAATTGAAGAGGACCAGAGTATCTCTGATACAGAGGTCTTCGCAAACGAGTGGAAGAGGAAACATCACTTCAAGCGATAACCTCAATAGAGTTGGTCATCTCCCTTTTTAGTCAACTTATTTATTTATATATTTATTTATTTATTCATTTTAATTTAACATTTTAAATGTGTTCCATTCTGCAGTGGAACTGCAATGGTTTTTATCGGCACAAGGAGGAGCTGGCCATTTTAATCCAAGATTTTAAACCCTCTTGTATTTGTCTCCAAGAGACCCATTTTAAGGCTGAAGATAAGGGTATTCTGAAGGGGTTCACTGTTTTTAGAATGGATGACCTAAGTGGCCAACGAGCCCAAGGGGGAGTAGCAGTTGCGGCCCGTGAGGCCCTTTACACCTCGCGAGTCCAACTGAACTCTCCATTCCAGGCCGTCGCTGTCACGGTGCACACCCCTGAGAGGATGACGTTATGCAACGTGTATCTGCCAGAGGGTGCACCGGTGACTCGCCTGAACCTTGAAGCCCTTGTCCACCAGCTTCCTCAGCCGTTCATTTTGATGGGAGATTTTAATGCCCATGATCCTCTCTGGGGAGGGCCAGAAACCCAAAGCAATAGGAGAGGTCGAATTTTATCCAACTTTATTGAGGATTTTAACCTGTTTTTATTAAATAGCGGCGAAAAAACCCGGTTTAACAGCATCAATGGGGAATTCTCAGCAATAGAACTTTGTCCATGCTCGAGAAGTCTAGCCCCAAAGCTGAAAATGTCCACCCACAACGATCTCTGTGGGAGTGACCATTTTCCTCTTCTACTCGTTAAAGAAGACTCTTCGCCCACCATTTCAAAACCTCCGGAAAAGTGGCGTATTAACCGTGCGGACTGGCCACTTTTCAAGCGTACGTTTACATATAAACACGACGCAAGTTTCGATGCGTTGCACAACGTCGATAAACTAAGTTCAACGCTGTTTGCGGCAGCTACCAAAAGTATCCCTCGTACGTCCGGGAATATAAATCGAGCTCCTGTCCCTTGGTGGAACGGGGAATGCGACCGGGCGATTCGGGCGAGGAAAAAAGCATTGAATATTTTTAGAAAATATCCCACGGCAACTAATCTGGCATCGTACCGCCGCCTGAGAGCGCGAGCTCGAAGGGCCGTGAAGGAGGCCAAGAGGGCTTCCTGGATAGAATACGTCTCTACCATCAACCATCGCACGCCACTTGGTCAGGTATGGGACAAAGTCAAGAAAATCTCCGGGTCCAAGGGCTCATTTGTCATCTCGCCATTGCTCGTTGCTGGCCGGGTGGTTAATTCACCTGCCGAAACAAGCAACATATTTGCCAGTCAGTTCGCGGCCAATAGCAGTGACGAGGGCTATGCCGCGGACTTTGCGAACCGGAAGAGGCGATGCGAGAGAGTCCCTCTCAATTTTGGTGCAGGTCCTACACGGGAATATTACAATGAGCCTTTCACGTCCTGGGAGCTTAAATCCGCCATCGAAGACTCCCATTACACCTCGCCAGGGGCGGACGAAATCCACAACGCATTTCTCCGGAACATTCCGGAAACCGCGATTGGGGCGGTCCTAAATACCCTCAACCAACTCTGGAACGAGGGCAGTTTTCCAAATGCCTGGCGAGAGTCCATCGTGATACCAATCCCAAAACAGGGCAAGGACAAAAATGACCCGAACAACTACCGTCCCATATCTCTCACCAGCTGCCTGTGCAAGGTGATGGAACGGATGGTAAACCGACGTCTCATGTGGTGCTTGGAGAGTCGACACCTGCTCTCCGACGCTCAGTGCGGCTTTCGGCGTGGCAGGTCCACGACAGACCATCTGGTTCGCACTGAGAACTTCATCCAGGAAGCCTTTCTCCAACGTCAACACGTCATAGCAGTCTTCTTCGACCTGGAGAATGCCTATGATAGTGTGTGGCGATGGAGAATCCTCAACACGCTCCACAAGTGGGGATTTAGAGGCAACATGGCCCTATTTATCAGAAATTTTTTAACCAACCGCCCTTTTAAAGTAAGGACTGGGAAGCACTTTTCCCGATCTTTTACACAGGAGAACGGGGTACCCCAGGGTTCAGTACTGAGCGTGACGTTATTTGCCATCGCCATCAACGACGTGGTGGAATGCATCAATGCCCCGGTGATGGCATCGCTCTATGTGGACGACCTAGCCATATTTTGCCGGTCGACACGACTGCCAAACGCTTCCAGGCAAGCCCAGGTGACTCTAAATAAACTGGGAGAGTGGTCGCGAAAGAACGGATTTCGTTTCTCCATGGAGAAAACGAAATGCGTGCACTTTCACCGTCTTCGCGGTTACCACGTTACCCCGACCCTAACCCTGTTGGGTAGGATTCTTCCATTTGTGGAGTCCGTCCGCTTTCTCGGCATGATCCTGGACCAAAAGCTGAACTGGCGGGAGCATATCCGCGTGTTACGTGAGAGGTGTCGCCAAACCCTCAACGTTTTAAAGTTTTTAACTCACTCCACTTGGGGAGCAGACCGCACCAGCATGCTTTTATTGTACAGAGGCTTGGTGCGATCCAAACTGGACTATGGTTCCATAGTGTATTCCTCAGGACGAGTCTCACTTGAGACCACTTACATGTGTCCACAATGCTGGGATACGGTTGGCCACCGGGGCATTTAGAACAAGCCCAGTCCCAAGCTTACTTGCAGACGCAGGGGAGCCTCCGTTGGAAACCCGCAGGATGATTTTAATGGGCAACTATGCCTGTAAAATTTTATCAGAGACAATCCACCCTTGTTTTAACATAGTTTTTAACCAACGGTTTTTAGACTTATTTAACAGGCAGAGAAGGGCAACTAGGCCCTTTGCCGTTCGTTTTAATGATTTTATTAACGCGGTAAATTTTACACTTCCTCAAGTATGCCCCGTCGGTTAGAGAATACTCCCGCAGTATCCCTGCTTGTCGTAAGAGGCGACTAAAAGGGCGGGGAGAAAACCCCGAAAACAAACCCCAAGCCAGCAAGGGATGCGTCCGGACAGTGCTGTGGATCCACTGTCTGTGAGCGGCCATACCATCTGGCCTGCGATCCGCCCAGGTGTTTGCCGTGCCTGGAGACCCGTAAGGGAGAAAAGGGGATCCTGGAGGGTGAGCTTTCTGGTTCCCAGCAGGGTGTCGGATGCCCTGTATGGACCGGGGAGTGATACCCCTCTTCGGCCCCGGATTTCGTGTAAACGGGAGGCCGGGAGCTAGCCACTCCCGGTCAATCGGCTTCCGTCGCGTTTTCGCTCCGGTGGCGAGTGCCAAGGTTGTGGGGGTCTGCGTAGGGAGGTCGGAGATGTAAGGGTTTTGGTGGGCCCTTGCACCGAAGATCCACCCCGAAACAGACAACCACTCCAGAAGCGCTATATCCCTCGAGTTAGCCCTGGCGACCGCTCCGGTTTGGCGGAGTGGCGTCCCAAATGTGTGGCTCCGTGGCGGGTGGGGAGGCCGAGGGACGAATCATTTCTTATTATGGAGGAAAAACCCTTTCCACCACTAAAAAGATCCCGTCCGGACACGGTCGGGGGAGAAAAGTGTATCGGCGCATGTAAGCGCTATTTAATTATGTCTTGTGCAAAGGAAGGTGAGACCTTGAAAAAGGTTTCTCCCTTCTTAATTCGCAGAGTGTTATCACAGATTGTGCCTGGGGACCCAAAGAGCGTGAAGAAGCTCAGGGATGGTACACTACTTATAGAGACCCTGAACGACACACAGAGAGAAAAACTACTTGCTATGGGAACGCTCCATGACATTCCGATTAAGGTGGAGGTGCACCGCACTCTTAACACCTGTCGGGGAGTTATCAGTCACTACGACCTTCTATACGTGGACATCGAAGAAATCAAGAGAGAAATGTTCTCTCAGGGAGTGACTGATTGTCGTCGACTCACCACAAGGCGCAACGGAGAAAACGTAAACAGCACCTCCGTGATCTTGACGTTTGCGCGTGATAGACTACCCGACAAGGTGTTTTTGGGCTATGAATCGGTACCAGTGAGGCCATTCATCCCAAATCCCGTGCAATGTTTCAAATGCCAACGGTTCGGCCATGTCGCGTCGCGCTGCGAGGGCAAGGCCACCTGCCCGCGCTGTGGCAAAGACGCGCACGAGGATAAAGAGTGCTCTTCGGAACCTCTTTGTGTCAATTGCGAGGGTACACACCCAGTGTACTCTCGTGATTGCCCGAAGATGAAAGAAGAAAGGAAAGTCATGGAGATTAAAACACTGGAAAAAATCCCATATGCGGAAGCGAGGAGAAAATACAGGGCGCTAATCGCTCCAACTTTCTCCCGGTCCTTTGCTTCCGTTGCAACCACGCAATGTGTAAAGTGTACCATCGCCACGCAGACAGAGATCCCGAAGGAATCCCCAATAGAAACCACGCAAGTGCCTAAACCAAAAAGGGTGAAGGATGGAAAGAGTAAGGTGGACAAGGAGCCACCTACCCCTGTGGGCCCTTCAAAGAAGAGCCCACTAAAAACCACCAAGGGGAACACGCCAAAAGGGCGTGAGAATACACCTTCCCCGCCGCCTCCAGTGAAGCCAAAGAAGCCGGAGGTAATTGAAGAGGACCAGAGTATCTCTGATACAGAGGTCTTCGCAAACGAGTGGAAGAGGAAACATCGCTTCAAGCGATAACCTCAATAGAGTTGGTCATCTCCCTTTTTAGTCATCTCTTTTATTTATATATTTATTTATTTATTCTAATTTAACACTTTAAATGTGTTCCATTCTGCAGTGGAACTGCAATGGCTTTTATCGGAACAAGGAGGAGCTGGCCATTTTAATCCAAGATTTTAAACCCTCTTGTATTTGTCTCCAAGAGACCCATTTTAAGGCTGAAGATAAGGGTATTCTGAAGGGGTTCACTGTTTTTAGAATGGATGACCTAAGTGGCCAACGAGCCCAAGGGGGAGTAGCAGTTGCGGCCCGTGAGGCCCTTTACACCTCGCGAGTCCAACTGAACTCTCCATTCCAGGCCGTCGGTGTCACGGTGCACACCCCTGAGAGGATGACGTTATGCAACGTGTATCTGCCAGAGGGTGCACCGGTGACCCGCCTGAACCTTGAAGCCCTTGTCCACCAGCTTCCTCAGCCGTTCATTTTGATGGGAGATTTTAATGCCCATGATCCTCTCTGGGGAGGGCCAGAAACCCAAAGCAATAGGAGAGGTCGAATTTTATCCAACTTTATTGAGGATTTTAACCTGTTTTTATTAAATAGCGGCGAAAAAACCCGGTTTAACAGCTTCAATGGGGAATTCTCAGCAATAGATCTTTGTCTATGCTCGAGAAGTCTAGCCCCAAAGCTGAAAATGTCCACCCACAACGATCTCTGTGGGAGTGACCATTTTCCTCTTCTACTCGTTAAAGAAGACTCTTCGCCCACCATTTCAAAACCTCCGGAAAAGTGGCGTATTAACCGTGCGGACTGGCCACTTTTCAAGCGTACGTTTACATATAAACACGACGCAAGTTTCGACGCGTTGCACAACGTCGATAAACTAAGTTCAACGCTGTTGGCGGCAGCTACCAAAAGTATCCCTCGTACGTCCGGGAATATTAATCGAGGTCCTGTCCCTTGGTGGAACGGGGCATTTAGAACAAGCCCAGTCCCAAGCTTACTTGCAGACGCAGGGGAGCCTCCGTTGGAAACCCGCAGGATGATTTTAATGGGCAACTATGCCTGTAAAATTTTGTCAGAGACAATCCACCCTTGTTTTAACATAGTTTTTAACCAACGGTTTTTAGACTTATTTAACAGGCGAAGGGCAACTAGGCCCTTTGCCGTTCGTTTTAATGATTTTATTAATGAGGTAAATTTTACATTTCCTCAAATATGCCCCGTCTCCTATGCTAAGTATCCGCCTTGGTTAACACCAATGCCGGATATTAAACTCATTGCCTGTGCACGCCGCAAAGCCAAAACGACCGTTTCCGAATACCAGCAGCTCTTTAGTGCCGTCCTCAGCTCACTTTCTGACTTCGTCCCAGTCTACACCGACGGGTCAAAGTCAGAATCTGCATGTGCCTATGCGGTCGTGTCCCACTACCATGGAGTCGTGAGGAAAAAACTGCACACTTCTTGCAGCATTTTCACAGCCGAGCTGTCAGCCATAAGGACGGCCCTAGGAGAAATAAAAGAAAGTAATGGCTCTTTCCTCATCTGCACCGACTCGTTGAGCGCCCTAAAATCTTTATCGGTCTTTGCACCTGTGCACCCGATAGTCCAGGAGATCCATTATACCCTTTTGTCCCTTCAGAGAAAGGGGAACAGGGTCTCCTTTATATGGACTCCTGGTCACGTCGGCATAAGAGGCAACGAAAAAGCTGACCAGGCAGCGAAGGATGCCCTTCGACAACCCGAGACCGACTCCACCTTGGTTCCAATGGAGGACGTAAAGGCCGCCTTGCGGAACTCGGTCCTGCATCAGTGGAAGGAGACTTGGCAGTCTCTGCAAAATAATAAACTCAGGGCAATAAAACCGGTCGTTTCACCATGGTCCTCTTCCATCCGGAGCATTCGGAGGGAAGAGGTCATGATTACGCGCCTGAGAATAGGACACTCTGCCCTCACTCATTCGTACCTCTTTGCGGAGGTAAAAGAACAGCCCCGCTGCAATGAGTGTTTCCAACCCCTGACGATAAAACATATCCTGACGGAATGTTTAACATACCAAAGGGCCAGAGACATGTTGAAGATAAGGGGAGACTTAAAAAATATTTTAGGGGATGACTCTGGGTCTATAAACCGAGTCCTAAGTTTTTTAAGGTATACTGGTTTAATGGGGCAGCTTTAGCTTTGGAGCTCATAATTTTAATGCTTTTGATTTTAGCATTTTCCTTTTTTTTTTGTTTATTTTATTTATTTATATATTTATTCGTATTTATATGTTTACTTATTCCTAGTTTAAAAGGAACATAAGTTTTACGTTATTACAGTGGTGCAAAATGACCATAGCTGTCGACGCACCCTACAAACCCCTAAAACTACTACTACTACCAAGAGGTTCTCCTCGCCAACTGCTTCTTCGATCTTGGTTTTTAGTATTTTCTCGAACACTTTTTCCAGTACTGGGAGAAGCGTTATTGGTCTGAATGCCTTAGGGTGAGACGGGTCCTTTTCTCTCGATTTCAATATCGTGCATAGGGTTCCTATCTTCCATTCGTTAGGAAACTTCCTCAACCTGCAGCAGTCCTGCAGGATCGTTTTGTAGTAGCCGATGATGATTGGTTCTGCTGCCTGGATAATTTCAGCGTTCAGCTGATCCCAGCCTGGGGCTTTTTTCGCTTTGATTGAAAATATGACAGAGCTTACATCGTTCTCATTGATTTTCAATTCTTCGCTGATCCTGTCAGCTTCAGCCTCCGCTCTGATTCTTGTTTGCTCTTCGGTTTCGTTTGACGTGCTATCGTTGGGCACCAAGGTGTCCAAAATGTTCTTAATTGTTTTGTCAAATAATTGGATTTCGCCTTGTGCTCCCAGGCTTGATGAATAGGTCGGAGGGATCTTTAATTTTTCATTCGCCAGTTTATAGACAATTCCCCATGGGTTTTCGTTCAAATTACGCGCCGCAAACTTCTTCCAACTCTTGTATTTACTGGCCTGGATGGCCTCCTAATAATCTTCCTTTGCTAATGAGTACTTCTCCCAGTTTCTTTTCTTTTCATCATCATTAATGCTCTTTTGAGCTCTTCGTTTCAAGTTTCTGCATTTTAGTTTCCCTCGGTGGAGATTTTCGTTCCACCAGGGGACGTCCCGTTGCTTCCCTCGGATCAGTGGGATGGCTTCTCTTGCAGCTGCCTGCAGCGTCTTCGTGAGGGCCTTTACCCTTACATCCAGGTTTTCAGCTGTGGGTTGCCAGAGGATGCTCTCACATCTATCCCAGGACTTGTCCGCTAGTTTTGTCCAGAATTTTTTCCAATTTGCAGCACCTATGTTGAATCTTGGTCTTCTTTTGAATGTTTCTCGTTCACTCCCAACTTGGAACGTTATGAGTCTATGGTCACTGACCGATAGTTCCTCATGTACCTCCCACCGAAAAATATTCCTTAGCAGGGAAGGGCTGCAAATAGTTAGGTCAATGTTAGATTCGCCTAGAGGCGAATGGAATGTGAAAGGTTGGCCAACTTCGTTTAATATATAGCAATTTTCTTCGTTTAGAAGATCTTCCAGGGCCAGGCCCCTTTGGTTGGTGTGTTTACTGAACCATACTTCATTTTTTGAGTTTATTGCAACAATGACTCTCTTGTTTCTAAATTCTCTTAACAGTCCTTTTAGTTTTAGCAAGTATTCTGTTATTTCATCAGTCGGGGGAAGGTACCCCGAAATGATTATGATTGGTTGGCGGTTGACTCGGATCTCCGCAACAACAAAGTGTTTGGAAGAGCAATCCGCAAAATAAAGTAGGTCAAACGTTTTATTTAACAAAATTATTCCTGCGAGAAATTTCTCCCGCGCTTTGACTGGGCAGGTTCTGGTTGCAGCCCCGAATCCGGGGATTTTCCAACTCCCTTCATTGGAGCTGAAGTATAAAAATGGTTCTTGGATTAACAAAATGTCGATTCCCATATCTGCTGCGACTTTTCTGATTTCATTGGTATTTAATCTCGTCTTTTGAAGGTTGATTTGCCCAAATTTAATAATTTGGGCCTTACTCTCCATAATCAATATTCTCAATCAGCCTGTCAATCTGCCGTTTATTACAGGGGCACTTCTTGTCAGCAGCGGTGTGGTTATTCTCCTCAATTTTTGCCCGTTTGCAGTTAATGCAACAGGGCGGTTGCTCCTTGGTTTCACATTTTCGTGAATCGTGGTTTCCGGAACAATATTCGCAGAATTCACATTCTTCTTTACAATTTCTGCTCGTGTGCCCGTGTCTTTCACACTTGAAGCATCTAGTGATTGATATAAAATCCTTCACTTTGAAAGAGGAGAATCCGACGTACACTCGCTTAGTGTTTAAAATCTTTTTCCGACTAACTGGGTCGACTTCCACGACCCAGTTCGAGACATTATCGTTCCTTTTCCTAAAACTGAACAGTGGTTTGACGTGATGTCCATCTGGTAAGTCATTTTGCGCTTCAATGCTCTCTTTCAGGTCCTTTCTGACAAATTGGCCTTTACTGAGTATACCGCCAGTCTTGGCAGCGTTTTCGTTGAGGATTTCGGATTTCGTAGATAGGGACAGTGGGAATCACGTTAATCCATTCATGCGCGTCACTAATTGGATGACGAGGTATTTGGCTATCAGTTTAGCTCCGCAAAAGAATGGGTGCGTGCACCCCGAGCTCATTTTCAGGAGATGTTCCCCCTGAGCGGGCTTCATCATTTAGCCTGTGCCTGATATGTCAACCAATCCCCACCCTCGCATCGCGCGATTTGCAAGTCGCGGTCATTCGCGACCAACCCCAAAAGCAAATCCATAAGCCTAGTAACACGCGTGTCGTCAGCCTGGCCACGGTTCTCTGCGAAAGGCCCAGAGCACTGAGTTCGATCGCAGATCGCCCTGACCAGACTCCCCTCCACGACACCGTGCAAGACGTAACGCTCACATCAGACCGGGCCACACTCCACCGGTCCGATATGCGGGAAAGTAAGGTCTCATTTTTCCCATAATACTCCACCTTTGTCCGATGTGACTCGTCCAAAGGTAGGTTGTTCGAGACGCATTGCACGTCGATTACAGTATCTTTTCCGTTCTTGGAACAAATTAAGTCCGGTTTACGGGGGCCCGCGTTCGAAGGGTAAATCCGTTCTCTTTCCACCGTGTACCCCTTCCCAGTAAGGTTTTGCGCAAGAAAGCCGCATGCATCATCATGCCTTCGGATGCGTAGGCTATGTGTCCGGAAGCAACTCTGGATCATGTGGCCCGCTGATTCTCGGATGTTACAACCAGCGCGACATCTAGTGTATAGACCACCCTCACGCCGTCCCCTCGTGGTCCGCATCCGGGTCAGCAATGCGTTGATGCGCACTTGGTGGAAGTGGCAGTAGTCCCGCCCGGGGATACCTCCCGGGCGTGCCACCCATTTGGTGGAGAGATCCGTACGCTTACACTCGCGCAGGTCCCCACCGTCTGCGGAACTATGCAGAATTCCACCAAAAAACTTTCTCGCCGCCTCCTTCGAGTGAGCTGAAACCCCAAGGCGGTCTAGGGTTTTAGTGGCCTAGGATATCTGGCGCTGGATCGCGGGCGACCCATATGCCACCTGGGCAACTCGACTCGAACTGTTCTGGAGACGACCAAGGCGCTCCACCTTCCAGGTGGGTACCACGGCTTCCAGGTTAGGAATACCCAAACCCCCGTCCCGTATGGAAGCGTGGAAGTAGCCCAAAGTCACGTCATGAGGCAGGTGCAACCATCGGAGAGCCGCAGCTCTGAGCTGCCGATCCATTGAGGCCAGCTGGGTCCGGGTGACTTTACCCAGCACGAGACTGTGGAACAGCCTCGGCAGGATAAAGCCCCTGAGCACCTGAAGCCGCTGTTGTGGCTTAAGGGGAGCCTTACTCACTCGCTCAATGCCTTGAGACAGTGCTGACCTCACGTCCTTGCATCCTGCCTAGTCTAACCTAATACCCAGGTACTTCCACCCTCCTATGGCATATAGTGTGCCCACTGGTTCTCCAGAGAGCGGGCTGAAGGGTTCGTCGGAGACGACCTTCAGCCTTTTCCCCTTCCGTCCGGTACCTGGGAGAAGGTTCTGCTCTTCGATGGGGATAGAGCTAGACCTTGTACCTGTGCCTTCGCGAAACTGGCCATGGCCCGTCGCATTCCCGCTCTGGTCTCCGAAACGAGGATTATATCATCCGCGAAGGCGATTGCATTAACGCGTTCGCCTCCGAGAAGATACCCCACCTCGTTCGGTACAGCTCGGAGTGTTCGGTCCATGACACAGTTAAACAAGAAGGGACTTAAAGGATCCCCCTGTCAGACCCCCCTCCGTACAGTAACATCCCGTCGCTCTCCGTTCCAGCTAAGCCTGGTTTTAATGGCGGAGTACAACGCAAGCAGGTACCCTGTAGGTATGCCTGCTTGCGGAGCTACCTCTTTGGCGGCGGCAACCACAGCTGGATGTTGAACCGTGTCAAATGCTTTGGCCATGTCTAATATGGCCAAATGCAATTGCCGCCGCCTGACTCTCGCATCCTTCAAGAGACTCGCAAGGATGGCCGTATTTTCGGCCACTCCATCCTGGGGCCCGAAGGCCCTCTGCCTCTCGTCTCCTAGGCCGGTGTTCATTAGCCGGCGGGCCAAGATCTTATTTTGGTGCCGCAGGATTACCGACGCAATGGATATTGGTCGGTAATCGCCCGGATGTTCTGGGTTTCGCACCTTTGGGATGAAAACTGTCCGACTGAGGGCCAGATCGTTAGGAATCCTTCGTTGGTACAAGACGACGTTCACAAGGGCCTCGCGTAAGAGTGGTGCGACCGCTTTCCATTGCCGCACTGTGACGCCATCGGGTCCCGGAGCAGTCCTTGTTTTTAGTTCGTTCTCGGTCACTTCCGGAGAGGTGACCGGACGTGTCTGATTAAGCAAGGGGGGAGGCTCCCCTGCCGCCGGCGGTTCTACACCGACTCGGGAGATTGCGCCTGTCCCCGGGTTCTCCATTAGGTCTGCCCAGAATCCGAACATCTCTCGAGCCCCGAGAGCGTCAGACTTCGTGGGTTTCCCACTCAGGATTTCCCGGTCGGCTTTTCCTTGGTTCTTCTTAAACAAGGACTGGACCCGTGCGTACTCATTACGCCTGCTGACCTTCCGGTTCCATACGGGGGCGGATCTCGTGGTGGTAAATCGTTGGGAAGTTCCTCTATCAGTCCGGGGAAAGACATCGGACACCCAATTAGAAATCAGGTTTGAGACATCCTCCCCGTCGAGAGCCTTCTGGCAGATGTTCGCCATAACTGCACGTTGGTGCTTACTGTCCTTGGAGAGCTTAGGAATGAAATTCCTAAGCCACTCCTCCAGCTGGCAGGTACCCGTGGCTGACTTGGGTAACGGCTCTTCGAATGTATTCAGCGGAGGGGGAGTTTGAGGGCGTATTTCCGGCTGCACGTTCATCAACTCGTGTAGCAACCCCTGGTATCGTGGGGTTCTCCTTTTAGATTTGATTCTGTCAAGGGTCCATTCAAGGAACGCCCCTTGCAGATATTTGACTCTCTTAAGGTCCAAGCCGAAGGGGAGTAATCCTTCGACGCGACAAACCAAGTGCGTAATACCCTGGCACCTCCTCGTGGTGAGAGTCGGGCAACGTCTAACCCCCCCGGACTGTGAAGCGAGGCGGGGGGACTGCGGCAAAGTCCAGGGGCGCCATACGCCCTCAGGGGGTTGCCAGCCCCCAAGGGTTATTTTGCTGGGCATGAATAAAAGAAAAGTGAAAGCTGACGTCCCTCGTCCAGTCTCGGATGTCGGACAAACGCACTCTCGCGAGATGCGGGGGGACCCAGCAATGACACTGCCTGATGAGTCAACCATTGAACCGCCTGACGACAAACTCAAAGAGTTTGTCTGTGAGCTTTGTAGCCGCTCGTTCAGTACCAAGACCGGCCTTGGTGTCCACTTCCACAGAGCACATCCTAAAGCTGCGGATGATAAGATCTCAGTCGTTAGGAAGAAACCTCGGTGGGAGGAGGAGGAGTTACGAATGCTCGCAGTAGCCGAACTGAGGGGTATTAATAAAGGCGTTCGTTTCATTAAGAGAGTCATAGTTACTCCCGCCGTTTACCCGCGCTTGCTTGAATTTCTTCACTTTGACATTCAGAGCACTGGGCAGAAATCACATTGCGTCAACACCCGCTGGGGCCATCGCAATGCTTTGTTTTAATTAGACAGTCGGATTCCCCCGGTCCGTGCCAGTTCTGAGCCAGTCGTTGAATGGCGGCCGAAGAGTGGCGCGCGGGCGGTGGCCCCAAATGGCACGAACGACGTACCACGGGGTCGCCACGCGCGTCATCGCAGCAAGGAAGGTCCGCGGGAGGCCAAGGCACGGGACCGAACTCGAATCCACGGCGCGCGAACGCACCGATTCTCCTCGCCCAGGCCCGGCACGTCAGCTATCAACCCGCTTCCCGACCAAGCCCGACACGCCCCGACCCTCAGAGCCAATCCTTATCCCGAAGTTACGGATCCGATTTGCCGACTTCCCTTACCTACATTATTCTATCGACTAGAGGCTCTTCACCTTGGAGACCTGCTGCGGATATGGGTACGAGCCGGCGCGACACCTCCACGTGACCCTCTCCCGGATTTTCAAGGTCCGTCGGGAAATCACGGGCACCGCCGCAACTGCGGTGCTCTTCGCGTTCCAAACCCTATCTCCCTGCGAGAGGATTCCAGGGAACTCGAACGCTCATGCAGAAAAGAAAACTCTTTCCGTGGCTCCCGACGACGTCTCCGGGCTCTTTTAGGTTACCCTGACGAACCCCTTGTGAGGGCCCGACAAACAACGGTTCCGCTGCCGGGTTCCGGAATAGGAACCGGATTCCCTTTCGCCCGACCGATGGATCATTTTGCTTATGAAAATTTTTTCTATCGCCGTTAGCTTCGGATTTCTCCTAGGGCTTAGGATCGACTGACTCGTGTGCAACGGCTGTTCACACGAAACCCTTCTCCACATCAGTCCTCCAGGGCCTCGCTGGAGTATTTGCTACTACCACCAAGATCTGCACCGACGGCGGCTCCAGGCAGGCTCGAGCCCAGACCCTTCTGCGCACGCCGCCGCGACCCTCCTACTCGTCGCCGCGTCAAGCGGCACTCGACTCGGAGCCGAGTCCGCCCTGCGGCGACGGCCGGGTATAGGCACGACGCTTCAGCGCCATCCATTTTCAGGGCTAGTTGCTTCGGCAGGTGAGTTATTACACACTCATTAGCGGATTCGGACTTCCATGGCCACCCTCCTGCTGTCTTAAGCAACCAACACCTTTCATGGTTTCCCATGAGCGTCGTTTCGGGCGCCTTAACCCGTCGTTTGGTTCATCCCACAGCGCCAGTTCTGCTTACCAAAAGTGGCCCACTATGCACTCCGATCCCAGGGGCCCCCGAGGGGACCCCGTCTCCGGCTTCGATAAATCGAGCAAGCCGGAGTTCTCACCCATTTAAAGTTTGAGAATAGGTTGAAGCCGTTTCGGCCCCAAGGCCTCTAATCATTCGCTTTACCGGATGAGACTCTCCTCCGAGCGCAAGCTATCCTGAGGGAAACTTCGGAGGGAACCAGCTACTAGATGGTTCGATTAGTCTTTCGCCCCTATACCCAGCTCCGACGATCGATTTGCACGTCAGAATCGCTACGGACCTCCATCAGGGTTTCCCCTGACTTCGTCCTGGCCAGGCA